>NC_083720.1:872500-918630 GCF_028564815.1 Eubalaena glacialis | reverse complement strand
AGAAAACTGAAGGACACGCCTGGGGCTCCCCCGTGAAGTGCAGTGGCCCCACACTCTCTTTCCGCCCATTTCCTCTCAAACAACTTCCCGGGAAATGGACGGTGGGTGGGTTGACAGCAGGATGACGGATGGCCATGGCACATGCAGGCTCCTTGTGCTGGAGGTGCCGGGGGGGAGCGCCCTGGGCTCTGGCGGAGCAGGGGTGGGGTGTGGCGAGGAGGGTAGGGTGTCTGGGGCTCCTCGGGCAGAGGTGGAGCCGGAGGAGGGGTCCACAGAATGGGCGGTGCAGCCCTGGGGGTGGGCCATGGGTGCCAGGGCCCGGGTGAGGGTGCTGTGGAGCAGACCTAGGCCCAGGGCACCCAGGACGTGGAGAGCCAGAGGGGTGTGGTGGACCCCGGGACGCTGGTGGCCAGCGTGGGCACAGTGGGGAGGGGTACAGAGACCTGGGCCCCTGACAGCCTGCCTGGCTTGCATCCTGCCCCCCCCTCCAGCTGGAGGCCCCGGGGCTGGTTCTGCGACCTCAGTCTGTGCCTCGGTTTCCTCATCTGTAAGTGGGCTGTGCCGGCCTGCCCCCGGGGCTACCTGAGCAGTGCCTGGGCAGACGGGCCCCACGGGGCTGCAGCCTCCCCACTCACCGGCTGCCCTGGCTGAAGGGTGTGGGCCAGCCCCGGCTTCCACCTTAAGGTGCGAATAGCCAAGCCCTCCTCTGCCCCCGCGCCCTGGTGACAAATACTAATGTCTAAATCAGCAGCCCGCCCAGCTGGCCCGCACCGCTCATGTTCTTTGCTGAAATGTCACCTGTTCCTATCTAACGATTTGCATAATGCAAAGCTTCTCACTCGTAAAATACAGATTAAGAGGGGAAGGGAGTCATTCTGGAACCAGGGAGCCATTTCAAGGGAAATGGGAGGGAGGCTGGGAGGCCTGCTCTTAACCCCATCCCTGCTGGCTGGGACTCTGCCTGCACCACCACAGCGCCCCCGGTCCCGCCTCGCCTGGCCCGGGCACCCTGTGGCTGCCGGGGTCTGCCGCTGACCGCCAAGAGAGCCGAGCGGGTGAGGACACTGTGCCCTGGGCCGGCCCAAGCTGCCCAAGGCCACCCAGGCTGATGGCCGCGTGCCACCCAGCCCTCCTCACGGCCTGCTGGGGAGGGGGTGTCTTCCATTCTGCCAGGAGCCTGTGGCTTTGGGGGGATGCGTGCACCCACAGGTGGAGGAAGGCGCAGAAGGGGGCCGAGGGGCCGGGGCCTGGGGCTGCTCAGGCAGAGGCTCTGTGGCAGTGGCGACCACCCTGCGCTCTAGTCCTCAGACATTTCACAGGAGTGCCTCGCGCCTGGGGAGGGGCCAGACCCGCCTTGTCAGTGGGGGCTTCTCCAACCCCCAAGTCGGGCTCGGTCTGTGGTCTCAGCCAAGCTGGAGCAACTGCCCCCGGGGGGGATTTGGGCCCCGCTGCCGCCTGGGTGGGGGGCTCGCTCTGCCTGAGTGGGGAGGGTGAGGGGCAGAGCCAGGGCCTGGGCCGGCCGCCAGAAGGGACGCCCGCTTGTCCCTCCAAGGAGAGGAGTGACAGCTGAGGCCTGGCTCAGAGGGCTTCTGAAGAGGGGCAAGCTGGGTTGGGGGGGCTGGCTCAGGCCTCACAGCCAGGAGGGGGCAGCGACCCCTCACCCCACCAGCCACCCCAACACTCTCCGCCCGCCACACCGTGCAGCCGCATCCCTGAGCATCCTCCGCGTCAAGGTCAGCCTCCCCGCCCGCCGCCAGCCCCAGCCCCGGGACACCCCCCCCATCCAGGACCCCCCTCCGCAGGGGAAGGAGCCCCACGTGCTGGCTGGCCCGCCCCGGCATGGGGGTGCTGTGAAGCCAAAGACGGGGGGGGTCGGAGTGAAGGCAGGGCCAGCGGGGGCACAAAGAACAGGGGTCCACAGGGAGAGAGGGGAAGCTGAAGCCGAAGCTGGCTACTGAGTCTGGACCGTGTGCGCGTGGGCACGGGGGTGCTTGGCCGAGGGGGCCTTTGGTGAGCCCGCTGATCAGGGAGGTTACCCTGACTTCACATCACAAGGGAGGGGCTGACTTAACGGGCCTTCCCTTGGCCCAGCAGGGAGGACCAAAGCCCTGGTCCATCCTCCCCAGCCTGGAGCTCCACAGGGAGCCTCGCCACTCTGCCCTGAGCTTCCCAGGCGGCAATCCCCTCTGATCACAGCCTCGGGCAGCTGGACTTACCTGCTCATCTGCCCTCCCACCCATTGACTCACCCATCCTTCCTCTCACCTCTAATCCAGGGGAGTAACTGAGCTGGGCAGCCTCACCTTGGTGCCCCCCCTCACCACCACCATCACCATCACCACCGTCACCGTCACCACTGCCATCACTACCATCAACACCATTAAGTCACCATCACCCTCACCACCACCATCACCATCACCACCGTCACCACCGTCACCATCACCACTGCCATCACTACCATCAACACCATCAAGTCACCATCACCCTCACCACCACCATCACCATCACCACCGTCACCACCGTCACCGTCACCACTGCCATCACTACCATCAATACCATCAAGTCACCATCACCCTCACCACCACCATCACCATCACCACCGTCACCACCGTCACCGTCACCACTGCCATCACCACCATCAACACCATCAAGTCACCATCACCCTCACCACCACCATCACCATCACCACCGTCACCACCGTCACCGTCACCACTGCCATCACCACCATCAACACCATCAAGTCACCATCACCCTCACCACCACCATCACCATCACCACCGTCACCACCGTCACCGTCACCACTGCCATCACCACCATCAAGTCACCATCACCCTCACCACCACCATCACCATCACCACCGTCACCACCGTCACCATCACCACTGCCATCACCACCATCAAGTCACCATCACCCTCACCACCACCATCACCATCACCACCGTCACCACCGTCACCATCACCACTGCCATCACCACCATCAACACCATCAAGTCACCATCACCCTCACCACCACCATCACCATCACCACCGTCACACCATCACCGTCACCACTGCCATCACCACCATCAACACCATCAAGTCACCATCACCCTCACCACCACCATCACCATCACCACCGTCACACCGTCACCGTCACCACTGCCATCACCACCATCAACACCATCAAGTCACCATCACCCTCACCACCACCATCACCATCACCACTGTCACCACCGTCACCGTCACCACTGCCATCACCACCATCAACACCATCAAGTCACCATCACCCTCACCACCACCATCACCATCACCACCGTCACACCGTCACCGTCACCACTGCCATCACCACCATCAACACCATCAAGTCACCATCACCCTCACCACCACCATCACCATCACCACCGTCACACCGTCACCGTCACCACTGCCATCACCACCATCAACACCATCAAGTCACCATCACCCTCACCACCACCATCACCATCACCACCGTCACACCGTCACCGTCACCACTGCCATCACCACCATCAACACCATCAAGTCACCATCACCCTCACCACCACCATCACCATCACCACCGTCACACCGTCACCGTCACCACTGCCATCACCACCATCAACACCATCAAGTCACCATCACCCTCACCACCACCATCACCATCACCACCGTCACCACCGTCACCGTCACCACTGCCATCACCACCATCAACACCATCAAGTCACCATCACCCTCACCACCACCATCACCATCACCACCGTCACCACCGTCACCGTCACCACTGCCATCACCACCATCAACACCATCAAGTCACCATCACCCTCACCACCACCATCACCATCACCACCGTCACACCGTCACCGTCACCACTGCCATCACCACCATCAACACCATCAAGTCACCATCACCCTCACCACCACCATCACCATCACCACCGTCACACCGTCACCGTCACCACTGCCATCACCACCATCAACACCATCATCAAGTCACCATTACCATCACCATCAGCACCACTAGCGCCAGCAGCTCTAACGCTTACTTAGCTTCACTCTGTGCTGTGTGTGGCACTTGGTGCTTTTATATCATCTTATGTAATCCTCACAGCCAGAGTTTTGTGTTTTCACCACCCTCTTTCTACAGTCAGGGAAACCAAGGCAAAAAGGGTTTGCTGGGCTTTGGACTTAACATCTCCCTGTGTGGAGGAGAAGGCGCGTACATGAAATCTGGGAGCTGAGCCCCTGCAGTGAGCTCATCCTGATGCTCTAGTCGAACTGTCCCTACTCCTGCCCCTTGCCTGGGGGTGCAGTCAGATAGACTCAGTGGACCCAGCACCAGTGGGGTAACCCGTCTTCTCTCAACCTCTGGGGGAAATTCAAGGTGCCACGCTGTCTCCAGCTGGCCACAGGACAGGCGGCACCTATATCTGCTGCCCAGACCAGCGTTTGCCTTCGTAGATGCCCCTCCTCTGCAGATGCCCCTCCTCTGCAGATACCCCTCCTCTGCAGATACCCCTCCTCTGCAGGTGCCCCTCCTCTGCAGATACCCCTCCTCTGCAGGTGCCCCTCCTCTGAGGTGCCCCTCCTCTGCAGATGCCCCTCCTCTGCAGATACCCCTCCTCTGCAGATGCCCCTCCTCTGCAGGTGCCCCTCCTCTGCAGATACCCCTCCTCTGCAGATGCCCCTCCTCTGCAGGTGCCCCTCCTCTGCAGATACCCCTCCTCTGCAGGTGCCCCTCCTCTGCAGGTGCCCCTCCTCTGCAGATGCCCCTCCTCTGCAGATGCCCCTCCTCTGAGGTGCCCCTCCTCTGCAGATACCCCTCCTCTGCAGGTGCCCCTCCTCTGCAGATGCCCCTCCTCTGCAGGTGCCCCTCCTCTGCAGGTGCCCCTCCTCTGCAGATACCCCTCCTCTGCAGATACCCCTCCTCTGCAGGTGCCCCTCCTCTGCAGATACCCCTCCTCTGCAGGTGCCCCTCCTCTGCAGGTGCCCCTCCTCTGCAGATGCCCCTCCTCTGAGGTGCCCCTCCTCTGCAGATACCCCTCCTCTGCAGGTGCCCCTCCTCTGCAGATACCCCTCCTCTGCAGATGCCCCTCCTCTGAGGTGCCCCTCCTCTGCAGATACCCCTCCTCTGCAGGTGCCCCTCCTCTGCAGGTGCCCCTCCTCTGCAGATACCCC
The DNA here is from genome assembly GCF_028564815.1 of Eubalaena glacialis. Classification (NCBI taxonomy): domain Eukaryota; kingdom Metazoa; phylum Chordata; class Mammalia; order Artiodactyla; family Balaenidae; genus Eubalaena; species Eubalaena glacialis. The sequence goes on along the minus strand of NC_083720.1, from coordinate 913,482 downwards.
TCCTCTGCAGATACCCCTCCTCTGCAGATGCCCCTCCTCTGAGGTGCCCCTCCTCTGCAGATACCCCTCCTCTGCAGATACCCCTCCTCTGCAGGTGCCCCTCCTCTGAGGTGCCCCTCCTCTGCAGATACCCCTCCTCTGCAGGTGCCCCTCCTCTGCAGGTGCCCCTCCTCTGCAGGTGCCCCTCCTCTGAGGTGCCCCTCCTCTGCAGATACCCCTCCTCTGCAGGTGCCCCTCCTCTGCAGGTGCCCCTCCTCTGCAGGTGCCCCTCCTCTGAGGTGCCCCTCCTCTGCAGATACCCCTCCTCTGCAGATGCCCCTCCTCTGCAGATGCCCCTCCTCTGCAGATACCCCTCCTCTGCAGATGCCCCTCCTCTGCAGATGCCCCTCCTCTGCAGATACCCCTCCTCTGTAGGTGCCCCTCCTCTGAGGTGCCCCTCCTCTGCAGATACCCCTCCTCTGCAGGTGCCCCTCCTCTGCAGATACCCCTCCTCTGCAGATACCCCTCCTCTGCAGGTGCCCCTCCTCTGCAGATACCCCTCCTCTGCAGGTGCCCCTCCTCTGCAGATGCCCCTCCTCTGCAGATGCCCCTCCTCTGCAGGTGCCCCTCCTCTGAGGTGCCCCTCCTCTGCAGATACCCCTCCTCTGCAGGTGCCCCTCCTCTGCAGATGCCCCTCCTCTGCAGATGCCCCTCCTCTGCAGATACCCCTCCTCTGCAGGTGCCCCACCTCTGCAGATACCCCTCCTCTGCAGATGCCCCTCCTCTGCAGATGCCCCTCCTCTGCAGATACCCCTCCTCTGCAGGTGCCCCTCCTCTGCAGGTGCCCCTCCTCTGAGGTGCCCCTCCTCTGCAGGTGCCCCTCCTCTGCAGATACCCCTCCTCTGCAGGTGCCCCTCCTCTGCAGGTGCCCCTCCTCTGCAGATACCCCTCCTCTGCAGGTGCCCCTCCTCTGCAGGTGCCCCTCCTCTGCAGATACCCCTCCTCTGCAGGTGCCCCTCCTCTGAGGTGCCCCTCCTCTGCAGATACCCCTCCTCTGCAGGTGCCCCTCCTCTGCAGATGCCCCTCCTCTGAGGTGCCCCTCCTCTGCAGATACCCCTCCTCTGCAGGTGCCCCTCCTCTGCAGATGCCCCTCCTCTGCAGGTGCCCCTCCTCTGCAGATGCCCCTCCTCTGAGGTGCCCCTCCTCTGCAGATACCCCTCCTCTGCAGATACCCCTCCTCTGCAGGTGCCCCTCCTCTGAGGTGCCCCTCCTCTGCAGATACCCCTCCTCTGCAGGTGCCCCTCCTCTGCAGGTGCCCCTCCTCTGCAGGTGCCCCTCCTCTGAGGTGCCCCTCCTCTGCAGATACCCCTCCTCTGCAGGTGCCCCTCCTCTGCAGGTGCCCCTCCTCTGCAGATACCCCTCCTCTGCAGGTGCCCCTCCTCTGAGGTGCCCCTCCTCTGCAGATACCCCTCCTCTGCAGATGCCCCTCCTCTGCAGATGCCCCTCCTCTGCAGATGCCCCTCCTCTGCAGATGCCCCTCCTCTGCAGATACCCCTCCTCTGCAGGTGCCCCTCCTCTGAGGTGCCCCTCCTCTGCAGATACCCCTCCTCTGCAGGTGCCCCTCCTCTGCAGGTGCCCCTCCTCTGCAGATACCCCTCCTCTGCAGGTGCCCCTCCTCTGCAGATACCCCTCCTCTGCAGATACCCCTCCTCTGCAGGTGCCCCTCCTCTGAGGTGCCCCTCCTCTGCAGATACCCCTCCTCTGCAGGTGCCCCTCCTCTGCAGATGCCCCTCCTCTGCAGGTGCCCCTCCTCTGCAGATACCCCTCCTCTGCAGATGCCCCTCCTCTGCAGATGCCCCTCCTCTGCAGATGCCCCTCCTCTGCAGGTGCCCCTCCTCTGAGGTGCCCCTCCTCTGCAGATACCCCTCCTCTGCAGGTGCCCCTCCTCTGCAGGTGCCCCTCCTCTGAGGTGCCCCTCCTCTGCAGCTACTTTTTCTCTGTAGGTGCCCCTCTCTGCAGGTGAGCCTCCTTTTCTCTCCCCCCCTGGGGGCCGAGGGGTCACTTCTCTGCATCTGAAGCCCTTCCCAGCACTGTGGGACAGGCTCTCGGTTGCCCCTGGCGCACCCCCCAGTGGCGAGCTGATGGGAGTCGGTGCACGTGATTTGCTTGCACTTCTCTGGATGCAGAAAGCTCAGCTCTGCCTGCCCCACCTGATCCTCCCATGGATAACACTCAGGGCTTCCGACCCCTGGGGAGTACTCTGGGGCCAAAATCTAGCCCTGCCCAGGCCTGTGGACAATCCGATGGTGGTCTCGGCCGTCACAGTGGACACCCAGAACAGTATTCCCACACCGGGATTTTGGTCAATGTCTGGCCAGTGGGTCATTAGGTGAGTCACAGCTAATCCAGTGACCAGGTGCTGACTGGTGGCCGAGAGGCCATTCGGGTTCCCTGTAGGGCCTCCAGCCCACAACGCCAGGAGCCCAAGTCCAGGGCTGGGACCCTCACTCACACAGAGGCATCTGCCCCTCCGCTCCTGACACAGATGACAGTGTGCAGAAGCCCCACCTGAGTGGCCGTGGTCCCACCTGGTGTTAATACAGTTGTTTCTGAGCAACTGAGCAGTGAGCTGCCAGCTCTCAGAGACCCCAAGGGACAGGACTTCCAGCTGCCCACCCTTGCCTGGGGCTGCGCAGTCAGGGAAGAAAGGATGTTCTGAGGGGTCCAACCTGCACCTGGGCAGACACGGGGGCCCAGAGCGCAGCCAAGGATGGCTCCCATGAGGGACCTGGCAAGTGAGACCTTGAGGAGGGCCTGGCCCCTCACTTGGCCCCTGACTCTGGCCCAGCTAGTGGTGGGGAGGGGCCAGGACTGCAGGAGGGTGTTGAGCGGGGGTCAGGAGGGGTCTCCATCTGTAGGGAGGCTGGCTGGCTGAGGGGCAGGGGGAGAGCCTCTGAGGGGCCCAGGTCCAGCCCCGCTGGCTGCATCTCAGGCTCTGTGTGTCCCATCCTGCCCTCTGGCCTTCCCAGGCCACTGACCCCACAGGGTCCCCCTCCTGGTTCCATCATCACCCCCCCCCCCCAGCATCCCATCAGCACAGATGGGCTGGTCCTTCTCCGTCTTCAAAAGCCTTGCCTTGTCCCGCCTGCCGCCCATCCCTCCACCTCCCACTCCTGCCCTCTGACCCCCTCCAGGCCCCTGAGGACCACGGTACTGTCCCTCCCTGGGCAGCTGAATGAGTCTGGGGCTGTCTCCTGGGACCCCAGCTCAATTCACCCCAAGTTCAGGGCCTGGATGTGCCCAGGGCAGGAGAGCTGGGAATGGGCAGAGCTGAGGCAGAGGCTCCAAGGATTTGTGTGGCCTCCCCGCCACATGGCCACATCGCTTGGTCAGTCTCAAGTGCTCTCCCGCTGGGTGAGAGGGGAGGGGCGGGGCCAGCCCGGAGGGCGGCCGGGAGGAGGTGGCTGGGCCCGGCGGTGCGCTGGACGGCAATTCCTCGCAGCTGCTGATAAAGCCGGATAATGGCATTTCTCTAATGAGAAAAGCCCGGCTGATTATGACAAATCGCCAGGAGCAGCGGGCTAAGCGGCGACACGCGCGCCACTAGCCGCCAGGAGGGGCCGGGCGGGCTGGGCCGGCCCCGCCCGCCCCAGCCTTGGCTTCCGGAGGTGGGGAGGGGCGCCCCAAACCCCTCCCTGCCCGAGTGGGCTTGGGTGGGGGAGGGGTGGTGCGGGAGGGGCTGAGGGGAGGAGCGATGGGGCCCCGGAGGCGCGGGGGGAGGGGGCGCCCCCAGCCCCCCGCCCCCAGCCCCCAGCCCCCGACTCCACCCCCGTCCCGCCCCCCAGCTCCAGCTCCTTACACCCTCGCCCCAGCCCCCCGCCCCCAGCCCCCCACTCCACCCCCGTCCCGCCCCCGTCCCGCCCCCGTCCCGCCCCCCAGCTCCAGCTCCTTACGCCCTCGCCCCCAGCCCCCCAGCCCCAGCATCCTCACCCGGTGCCCCCCTCTGCTGCTCTGCTTCCTTCTCGTGTGTGCGCGCGCCCGCGTGTGTGCGCGCGTGCGTGTGTGTGTCTCTCCCAGGGTGGGGTGGGGGCACCGTGGGGTGACTGCAACCGCTGCCACGCCAGGCCCAGGGGCTTCCCGGGCTTTTCCGGGCTTTTCTAGGCAGAAGGAACAGCAGGATGGCGGGGCTCAGCCTGAGGCTGGGGGTGCAGAGCCAGGGGCAGAGAGCGAGGGCAGCCCAGGTCTGCAGGGAGGACAGGCCTACAGTCTGGGGAGCCTGCAGGGCCGTGCTTGGGGCGCGGGGGCAGTGGCGGGGGGGCCAGGAGAGCTGGCTCTGTCCCTTGGCTTTCATTGCCTCCCCCAGAGGGTGTCTGGCTGGGGACACACTCACAGCCCTGAGTCTGGGGCCCTGGCCGCCCTCATCTCTGTCGGGCGGCCACTCCTCAGCTTGGGGGTGGGGTGGTGTCAGGGCAGGACATGCAGCAACCAGCACGGCCATCCCTCTGCAGCTTTTCATATGAAACCTTCCAGCTGGAGCAGACTGCCTTCCATCCGTCCATCCGCCCCCCTGTATTGAGCCTCTACTCGGCAGCGGACTCTGTCGAAGAACTGGGCAACCTCGACTTCCAGCAGCTTCACCCACCCGCCCACTCACAGGCGGTCTCCCTGGCCAGCTGCCCCCTCCCTCTGCCCTGTCCCTCCCTCCGGCGTCTCACCTGGTTCGCAGCCCCTCACAGTGTCCTGACCCTGGGCTGTTGGACCCAGGGACACGCCTTGCTGTGTTCAGCAACAGCTCCGCCCCCCAATGCTCCCTTTCCAGACACCCCTTGGTCCAGCTTCCAGAACCTTCTCTCCTGGTTCCCTCCCTCCCTCTGGGCTTCTCTGGGCTCTGCCTGCCCCTGGACGCTTTCCCAGGGCCGGACCCCACCCCACCTGGGCAGGCCAGGCTTTCCTGCAGCTCCGGCCTGTGGGCAGCAGGGATTTGGGGAGACATGAGGCGTTATTTAAAGGGGTGGGGGGTCCGGGGCAGCTCTGTGAGAGGCGCGGGGAGAGGTAAGAAGGCGTAATGGGATTTTCCATGTGGAACGACTGTCTTATCTGGGCCGAGCGTGTCATCCATTACTGCTAATTACGCCGGGCACGGCCGCGCCTCGAGCCCCAGCCGCTCGGGCCGGGCGGGCGGCTCTGTCCTCATTGTCCTCTCCAGGGCCGCCCCTCTCGGCCAGCAGGGAAGGGCCCGGGGTCTCCCTATCGTCCCGGAGCAGCAGCCAAATGTCGTGGGCGCCCTCGTGATAGATGAAGCATGGAAATTAGTTCCAGAGTTTAACTGATACCCGCAGAGCACGGCTACATTTGGTTATGGCAGCCCTAATTGATGAGCTCATTAAGTCCATTATTAGAGAAATTGATTTCAAATAGGCACTTAGAGCGGGGGCAGGAGGCAGGTGGGCGGGGGCAGGAAGGCAGAGGGAGTCGCAAAATACATAATGAGGCAAGTAATTTTATAGGTTTGTTTAATGAAAAGCCTCAACAGCGTACTCGTGGCCGTGTGGGTTTTAAACACTCATTTTATGTACTAATAAAGCTCCTGGTGGTGGGACCCATTCCCAGCCAGGCCCACCGTCCTCCGCGGCCGCCCCTAATTAATTAATTAACCCCGGTGAGGCAATCAATGAGTCAGTCACGCAGAATCGACACTCGGCTGCCCCGCTTGGCGCGGGGAGGCCCGGGGGGGCTCAGCGTCTGACCTCGGGCAGCTCGGCCCCGAGCCCTGCCCAGCCCAGAGCCCCGGCCCTGGGACAGACGTAGCCCGATGGCGGCTGGGAGGACCCGAGGTCACCCCTGGCTCGGTGACTACAGCACAGTCCCTCCAATCCGCACCCCGAGGGCAGCCCGAGTGGCCTTAACCTGACTTGACTACGTCCTCCAGGGGGTGGGGGACCCTCCGGGTTCTGCCTGGTTCAGGCGGCTCATCCTGGGTTGTGCTTGGGATCCTGACCCCGCTGTCCACCCCTGCCTCTCCCCCAGACCCCCATGCACACAAATGGATACAGACACAGGGACACATGCAGACACACAGACACGTGCGGACACACACGATAGTCAATACTGACACGGTCACAAGGTTACAGGAATCCCACAGGCAGACCACACAGACACACACGTGGCTACACAGATATGTACACGTACAGACAGAGGGATTGACGTGGACGTATGTAGAATCCCACACTCAGATGCCCATGCAAACACACGCGTGGACACACGTGGACACACGTGGACACCCACTGACACACAGGAGCACACTCATGACATTCCTTTCTGACGCACCCTTGGGCCTCTCCTGAGACCCCACGCCACCTGTGGCCATTTCTCTTGTCCCTTCGTCCGTCCCCTCCTAGGTTCAGACCACGCAGCTCCGTCCTTGGGCCTCTTCCTGCCCTGATCCCGTCCCGTCTGATTCCCAGGCCACAGGTGCGGACAACCCCAGTTAGTCCTCCAGCTGCCTGGTCCTGGGTCCCAGGCCGGTGAGTCCAGCGGCCCGTCCATGTCTCCACCTGGGTGTCCTGGGCTGAAACCGACTCCGCGGCCTGCCCCCAGCACCGCCCCTCAGTCAGCCCATTGGCCGCCCGGCCCTCCAGGGCGCACGGTGTGGGGGCTGCCCTGGGCCAGCACCTGTCCGCCTCCAAGGCTGCAGCAGCCCGTTCCCCAGCCCTCGGCCTCCCCGAGTCCACCTCCCGTCCTCTGCGGGGAGTAGAACCCCACATGGCCTGGGCCCGGGGCCTCTCTGACCACGTGGTCCGCGCTCAGTCCTCTCCAGCCATGCCGGGGCCTGCCGTGCCCCAGCCCCTGCTCAAGGCCTCTGCTCCTGCTGTCCCCCGTGCCTGGGACCACACGCCCCTCACTTCCTCCCCTTGTGTCATGGCAGTTCCTCCTCCACCCGCTTTCCTTTCTCCGGGGCTCACCTTTGCCTGGGGTGGGGTGAGCGTCTCGTGGTGTCTGTGTCCATCCCGCCAGCGTGTAGCCCCCCAAGGAGGGCACGTTTGTTGGTTTTTCTTTCTGTCGATTCAGCGGCATTCCCAGAATAGTGCCTGGCACCTGGGGGTCTGGGGGGCTCAGCGAGGTCCAGCGAGTGAGCCGGGATGTGAGATTATTCAGTCTATACGGCGGGGCCTGCGGTGGGATCTACCCGGAAGGGTCTACAACGTGGGTCAGGAAATACTGCCTGTGAGAGACAGCAACAAGTTAATGTTTGTTATGTCAATAAGATCATTAAAACAGGGACTTCCTTGGTGGCGCAGTGGTTAAGAATCCACCTGCCAATGCAGGGGACACGGGTTCGAGCCCTGGTCCGGGAAGATCCCTCATGCCGCGGAGCAGCTAAGCCCGTGCACCACAGCTACTGAGCCTGTGCTCTAGAGCCCGCGAGCCACAACTACTGAGCCCACGTGCCACAACTAGTGAAGCCCACGCACTTAGAGCCCGTGATCCGCAACAAGAGAATACACTGCAATGAGAAACCCGCGCACCACAATGAAGAGTAGCCCCCGCTTGCCACAACTAGAGAAAACCCGCACGCAGCAACAAAGACCCAACGCAGCCAAAAATAAAAATAAATTTAAAAAAAAATGTTAAAAAAGGATCATTAAAATAGCCCCGAGCTGGTTTGGGAGCTGGTTTGGGAGGAGGGGCAGGGAGATGGAAGTGGGAGTTCTTGGCATGGGAACAGGGCACTGATGTGTGATGTTGAAAACGTATAACTGAAGAAAAAACAGATCAGGCATGGTTTCAATGGAGGGACTGCGGCTGGGAGAAGTGGCTCCACGGGGGTTGGAAGACTTGAAGCCCGAGGTGGTAGGAAGCCACCCGTCCTGCGTCCGGAGGGCAAGGCAAGGGGGACCGGCTGGGCGGGGGCCTGTCCTGCGGGGGGCTCTGCCCGCCCTGCCCGCGAGCCTCGGCAGGGCGTCTCGGCGGCCACACCCACGTGGAGCCACGGCTGCCCGGAGCTGACAGCGAGCGGCGCGTGCCTGGCACTGACCCCCGCGTCCCCCATCCCCGCGTTTGACTTCCACGTCACAAAACCTCATGTCACTGCCCAGTGGGAGGAACTTCCCCCGCGCGTCCAAGTCAGGGGCCCGCCCCACCCCAGGCAGGATTAAAACCATGCGAAGACTATTGTGATAAAACAAGTCAGCCAGTTAAAGAAGACAGCATTGCTCGTGTTGGTGCTGGCCGTACGGTGGGTCACTCTCAGGTCTGCAGGCCGTCGCTGAACCTGTGACTGCTGGTGGCCTCTGCAGGGACGTCGGGGCCCAACTGCAGGTGGCAGCCCCTCCCACCCCCGGCTGTTCTGAGCCCGGCGTGGGAGGTGGCGTTGGGGGATTGGGCATCTTCAGGCCCTCAGAGCTCCTGGGGAAGAGCCCTTCTCGGCCCCTCTGCCCACCGCCACCCAGACCAGCGGATACGGAGCCACCGGAGCGGTCCTGCCCATCCGGCTGCCGGCCCTCCCGGAGGGACGCTGAGAGCTGGGGGCCCCAGACTGAGTGACCGTCCTCATCTCAGGCCTCCTGGCCTCGACAGTCTGATTGGAGAAAGACCATTAAACCTCCTCTTTGTAAAACACACCCTCTGAGTTTCCCTTGGTTTTGTGGGTCCTCAGAGCCCGTTCATATCAGTTTGTGGGGTGCAGACATAGCCTGTAATTCCAGCGCTGGCCTGAGGCAGCGACAAGAATGAGCAAAGGGGTGAAGGCTGCCCGGGGCCTCAGGGCCAGCCACTCGCAGGTGGCAGGCCGCCCTCTGAGGCCTCCCCTCCCGGGACCAGCGTGGAGACGAGACAGATGACAGAAAAGCGATTTACAATTTGGCCTGTTCTATTTCCAATTAAAGCACAGACACTAGTTAATACGCGGGGCTGGGAATCTCAGGCAGAGATAATGTGCAGATAGGTCCATAAAACTCCGCCAGGAACAAATAATTTTGCACAAATTTGCAAACAGCACGGTTTTTGTAAATAACCATAATCTTTCTACCAGCCATGCTGCCGATTATGCATTTTTTCCTTCATGATACTGTAATGACGACCTAATTTACCTATTGTTGCCGGGCCTTAGGTGCAGCCAACATGATTGTCCAATTTAGTCCAAAATCCATTCCGATGGCGTTAATTCATATTGACCAAGTGTTTACAAATTGAGCTTTTTCCCCTTTTATGCCTGATGGTGAACTTGCAAACAAGCGTGCCCGCGCATGTCCAGCTGACTCGGCACCAGGCCTGCCCGCCCTGAGCCCCCTTGTCGGGCCTGTGTGGGATGGGGTGCCAGGCCAGGGAACTGCGGGGCGGTCTGGGGAGGGATGGAGAGGAGGGTCCTGCTCTCGGGAGACAGCAAGGCCAGGCCGGGCCAACTGAACAGGAGTCTGATGGGTGGGGTTGGGGGGGAGAAGGAGGGGGAGGGATAAAGGGGGAGGGAGACCACCATCACCATCCAGAGGGCTCAGTCTGCTCTTCTGTAAGATGGGCCCCCCCACCCCCCAAGCCCCCTGCTCCAGGGTCTCGGTGAGGATGAAAAGGCGTCGTCCCAGGGAGGTCACCCTCCCCACCGAACTGCCCTTGTGCAAGGTAACCTTGTTTATCTATTTACTCCCTTGATCCTGGTGCCCTTCTGCAACATCTCAGCACACACGTGGCTGGGTGGGGTCTGCTTTGTCCACAGGCCAGCCCAGGGCTGGGCCAAGGCCAGCAGTCGGTCAGCACTTGTTGAGTGCCTGGATGGCTTCCGTCTTACTATTTTGTCGCCATTGACACCCTGTACCCAGGGAGGTGCTTGGAAACCGCTCATAGCCAGTGCCCTCGAGTTTCTCGTCCCATCTGATCTACACAAGCTCACCAGGTGGATGGAGGGGAGGGAGTGCTCGCGGGCGGACCGTCCCCAGAACTGCTGCACAGCCTGCGCTGAGGACACAGACTTGTTATTATTCAGCACTGGGGATCATGGAACCTGTGGATGGATGACCGAATGGGTGGGAAGTGAGGTGATGCCAGCCAACTGGCTGGGTGGGTTGCTGGGTGAGGGGTTGGTAGATAGGCAGCTGGAGGGTGGTCTTCAGAATAGATAGTTGGGTGTGTGTTCGGGTGCATGGTTGGCCTGATGGGCTGGTGGTTGGATAAATGGATGATTAATGGGTGAGTGGATGGATGGCTAATTAGCAAATGGGTGGGTTTGGGATTTGGTGGATGGGCAGATAAACAGATGGACTGTGATGGGTGGGTGTGTGGATGGGTGGGTGGGTGTGTGGATGGGTGGGTGGGTGTGTGGATGGATGGATGGGTGGATGGATGGGTGGGTGGGTGGATGGGTAGATGGGTGGGTGTGTGGATGGGTGGGTGTGTGGATGGATGGATGGGTGACTGGATGGATGGGTGGATGGATGGGTGGATGGGTGGGTGTGTGGATGGGTGGGTGGGTGTGTGGATGGGTGGGTGGGTGTGTGGATGGATGGATGGGTGGATGGATGGATGGGTGGATGGATGGGTGGGTGGATGGATGGGTGGGTGGGTGTGTAGTTGGATGGATGGGTGGATGGATGGATGGGTGGATGGATGGGTGGGTGGGTGGATGGGTAGATGGGTGGGTGTGTGGATGGGTGGGTGTGTGGATGGATGGATGGGTGACTGGATGGATGGGTGGATGGATGGGTGGATGGGTGGGTGTGTGGATGGGTGGGTGGGTGTGTGGATGGGTGGATGGGTGGATGGATGGATGAGTGGATGGATGGGTGGGTGGATGGATGGGTGGATGGGTGGGTGTGTGGATGGGTGGGTGGGTGTGTGGATGGGTGGATGGGTGGATGGATGGATGGGTGGATGGATGGGTGGGTGGATGGGTGGGTGGGTGGGTGGATGGATGGATAGATGGGTGGGTGGGTGGGTGGATGGATGGGTGGGTGTGTGGATGGGTGGATGGGTGGATGGATGGATGGGTGGATGGATGGGTGGGTGGATGGGTGGGTGGGTGGATGGGTAGATGGGTGGGTGAATAGATGGGCATGAAGGAGGCAGGTGGATATTTGGGTGGGTGGTGGACAGGTAGATGGACACATGTGTGGGTGGGTGGGTTTGTGATTCAGTGGGCAGGTGGGTGAATTGGTGGATTGTGGATGGGTGGGTGGGTGGTCTGATAAGTGAGTTAGTATGTGGGTTGGTGGATGAGTACGTGGGGACAGATCAGTGGTTGGATGGGGGCTGGTTAGAGGTGGGTAAGCAAAGGGAAGGAGCCGTGGAGGGGCCGGGCGCGTGGGCTAGTTGATGGGTGGATGCTGGGTGGGTGGTTGGGTGAGTTAGTGGATGGTGGTTTAGCAGATGGACGGGTGGGCAGGGGCCTAGCGGGAGCTGGGTGGGAACCCAGCGATGCTTATTCACTGGAGCTTCTCCTGGCTGCATTAGTGGGCCTTTCTTCACCATCTTCACCACAGGACCCAGACCACTGGGACGGCGAGCTGTCACTTCGCTCACCTGCTCCACTCGCAGGAAACAAAAACAAACCCAAAAAGAGAGTTGCCGGGGCGCTCAGGCAGACCGGAGGGGCACCTAGAGGAGGGAGACCCCAGTCAGACTGGGGTGAGAGGCAGCGGGGTGCTGGCAGCGGGGGTGGGGGACAACCTGGGGATCACCGGACTGGGGCCAGGAGCAGGGGGCCGGGTGGGTCTGGGGCTCAGGACTGGGCCAGGGAGAGACCTGGCAGGAACAGCTGAGCGATGGGCCTGCCCAGGTGGAGGGAGGGTCGGACAGGGCTGTGTGAGGGCGGGGTGGGCTCCCTGGAGGAGGAGGTGCTGGGAATCTATAATATGTCGATGGATGTTGGGGGTCTGTGAGCCGTGGGGGCAGGGAGCATGTGCATTGTGCCCTGTGTCCCTCCCTGAGGGACGGGGCAGGGAGGACAGGGGATCCGAAAGAGGAGTGACCACCTCACCCGAGTCGAGGAGCGGGGCGCCCCCGGGACACAGTGCTGGCCTCCCTGGGGAACAGCCGTCCGGCTCCCGCCCAGGCCATCGTGTCCACACTGCGGCACCCTGGACCAGCAAGGTCCTCGCCGTGCCCTGGCCTCGGCCGCAGCGGGCCAGTGGGGGGCTCCTTTCCCAGGCGTGGGGACCGGGCAGGTGGCAGTTCTGTTGCCAAGCCCAACCCAGGGAGCTGCGCTTGGGGTGAGCATCAAAGACACCCTTTCAAATGGTCCCTTGTAAACTCTTCACATCGGCAGCAGCATTGACGGCACTCCTGATTTCACGGCCGCTCGGCTGCACCTCCGGGGCCACCGATGCCCCCTTCCCTCTCCCGGCCCCTCACCCCGCAGAGCCTCCCGCGGGCCCCCTGCTGAGCCCCTTGCCCCCCTAACCACTTCCTCCCACTAAAAAGCCAGATTTTTCTACTATTTGTGCTGCCTTTAATCCATAGGAAGTCAATTTTCCACTCATATATTAGTTTATTTTATATTTTCAAATTGATTCGACTATACATTGATTTCCTGTTGTGGGTATTGTGTCCTGAGCGAGGATTACGCGTCAGGAGAAGTGGAGGCCAGTGGCTCTCGGAGGTTGCTCTGAGCCCGAGAGCTCTTATCTTGAAAAGGGAGAGTCCAATTTTATTGAAACAGCTAAAATCCCACTTAATTGAATTTTTTTTCTTTAAGATGTACAAGCTTAGAGACTTTTGCTTTCCAATTCAACTCAGGCTCCGTGGCGTTTAAATTTCCAAACCCATAAAGACCTTTATGAAAAAGACCCAGCAAATATTGTATTTCTGAGCTGAGCTGCCCCGGGTGGAGTGCACGGCGTCAATATTCTATAGAGCATCTATTCTGATCCTGTGCCTTCCGTGCTGTTTAAGGCTCGGCTCGTGCGGAAAAGACTCCTCCGGTGCCCCCGGATGTCCTGGGCTCCAGGGCGGGGAGGGGCCTCCAAGGAGCTAAGGCCTGGGCTGGACCCGCCTCCCCTCTTCGGGAGCTGACTCTCAGAGGCCGCGTCTCTCTCTCCCACCCCCAGACTGAGCCAGTGAGGGGGCCCCAACACCTACCTCCCTGTGTCTCAGGACCCCGTGTACCCCGGCTGCCGGCTCCACTCCACTCAGGGCCTTCCTGCACTGCGAGGGGCGCCAACCCCACCTGCACCCCCTGCCCATCGGCCCTGCCCCCTCGAGCAGGGGCCCTGGCATCTGGCCCCCAGCCCGGCTCCCCTGGCCCTGCCACCTCACAGGGAGTGGGGAGGAAGCAGGACGAGGCAGGCGGCCACCCTCTGCCTGGTGCTCTGCGGACCGAGTTGTTGGAGGGTGGCCTCTGTCCCCCAGCCCGGCCACAGGGGCAGGTCACACCCAGGCCAGGGGTTGGGCAAGCGTGTCTGCGGGTCCTGGGTGCCAGGAGGGACCCTCCCTCACCTGCCGTCCTCCTATCCTGCCTTGGGCCAGGGCTCCTCGGGCAAAAGCCACAGGTGGGTGCTGCAGGTGGGTGCTGGGTGAGTCTGGGGGGACTCTGTCCTGCGGCGGTCACACCCTCATCCCTGCCTTCCAAGACTGGCCACGCCGGCCCAGCCAGCCCAGTGGCTACGTGCGCGTGCCCTCACATGGCTCCCGTGTCTGAGCACACGTCCCTGCACGCTTCCTCACACAGGGCTCGGCCTTCCCGCCAGAGGCCTTTGTCCTGCTCTGACTACGTGGTCTCTTCTTCAAGGCCTGGCCCCATCGTCCACAGCCCCTTCCCCCTCCTGCCGGTCGCCTTACCCACCTGGGGGCTGAGCACCTGGGGGCCGGGCAGGGCCAGGTAGGGTGGGCCCTGGGGACCCAGGGAAGCTCCCACCAGCCTCGGAGTTTCCAGAAGCCACCCAGGTGTGCCCCTTGGGGACCCCTCCATGGACTCCGGCAGCCCCCAGACTCCCCTGGGGCCCCAGAGCCCATGGCCATGGGGGTGGGCTGGGGCCTGGGCTTGCCTCCCCTCTGGCTCCCCACCTCAGCCTCAGTTTCCCCATTAGCACAGGGGGGTGGGGCTCCACTCCCCCCACCAGGCTGCAGCTGAAGGCCTGGCCGGGCGGAGAGACGCTGGGCTTCCCGCACTGGGCCCCCGGGGGGCCGCGGACTCCGGGGGCGCGGGGGGCCGCTAGCGAGCCGACCCCTCCGCCTCTGGGGACGCCCGCCCCCGCCACGGCCTGGGCTGTCCTGCTGGTCTGACTGTTCTGCCCTGCTGGTGAGGCCGGCGGGGCACGGTGGCTGGGATGGCCCGGTGCCCCGTGACACCTGCCTGACGGTTGTCTGCTGCCCCTTCATGCACAGCCTCCCACACGACAGTTTAATGGCTCAGGAGCGGGGCTGCTCTGTGTTTCCGCCCGAGAAACGGCTAATGGCGGTCTGGAAGGGAAACAAAGCGGCCCTCGTGCAGCCGCCTACCCGCTCCTTAGCGCAAAGCCGCTGCACCTAATTATTTCCTCAGTTCACTGGAGCTTCCGGAGAGTTCTCTGACCGGCGGCTTCCTGAGGGCTCGGGATGGCAGGGAGCAGGCAGTGCCCGGGGGGAGCCGACCCCACGGCGTCGAACCCACCAAGCGGGGGCTCAGCTTTGCACATGGTGGTGGCCCAACCGCAGGTGGGTCGAGTGCCGTTTGCAACAAAAGGGCTTCACGTCCCCGGGTCCAGGCCGAGTGGGAGTCGGGCATGACTCGCAGCCCCTGCCCACCTGCCCGAGACAACAACCCCTGGACCTGGGGGCCAGCAGGAGAGCCAGCCACCCAGTGGGGACCAGGGTGCCTGGTGGTGTGGACAGGGCAGGACACTGGGGAGAGTCTGGATGGGTCCTGAGAGGCGTGTTTCCGCGTGGGTTCCATTCACTCCTTCCTTCCTCCTTCAGCAGACGTTTCCTGGATGGCATCCGGGGTTCTGCCCGAGGTGTCCCCAGCCTTGGAGGGGACAGACATGAAGGTCGCACAGGCAGAGTGGCCGCCTCCAGGGCTGGCAGAGCCCGGAGCAGGGCTGGTCAGCTCAGGGTCGCTGCTGTGTGGGCAGGCTTCCTGGGGGGCTCACTGGGCCCTGGACGGGGACCCCTCGTGCCCCACCGTCCTCACTGACCCTCCCTTTCCTTCCCTGGCCAACGCCCCATCGGCCTCTTCTCCATCTCCCCCAGGTCATTTCTGCCCCAAACTCACGCCTGTCGGGACTTCCAGCACCACCTCTGCTGTATGGGATGGGCCTCCCTGTCTATCTCCCCCCCACCCCCAGGCTGGGGTTCTGCAGGGGTGTGGCAGACGGCCCACCTGCAGACTGGTCCTCGAGTTCTGTGGGGGGCTGTCCATGGCCTGTGCGTCCTCAGGAGGGCCCGGATGAAGGCCCCACACCGGGATGTGCTTGTGACCATGGCGACGGGTATCTGAGGACCACGGCCCCTCTGGCCTTGGCAGCCACCCTGGGGAGAGTCCATTGGCTCCTGACATGCGGGAAGATCGGCTGGGACCCTGCAGCTCCCCCTCCCCATTGGCTCCTCCCACCAACCCGGGGCCTCCCCTGACTGTGCGACTCGGGCTGTGTGCACCCCCTGGGCTAGGCGGCAGCGCGCCCCCGGGCAGCATCCGGAGAGCAGACGTTCTGCTTCTCTCTGGCCTGTTTTCTCACCTGGTCGGTGCCGTCCTCTGAGCGGCAGCAGGCGGAGGAGGAGCCGGCGGTCCTGGGGCAGAGCAGGGGGCCGGGGGCCGGGCGGCGGCAGCGTGTGGCGGGTCCAGCAGGTGCGGTGCTGGACGCCACGGCCGAGCCCCTGCCCGTTCCCGCCTCCTCTGCCGGCCGGGCCGGGCCTCTCCCTGTACGTGTCTGAACACACGGAGGGTCGGCCCAGCCGGGCGGTCACAGCACATTTTAATAGTGGAATGTAATTCCGGGGCAGTAGAAAAATGAAAGTGAGAAGTCTATGAATTATTACAAACACACTCAATCTCCGCGGCCGTGCGGCGGGCCCTGGGCTGGAAAGCCTTTTTCTCTCGTGTTTAAGTTAGCGTGGAAGATGGAATAGTCACAGAGACACACTGGCCACTCGAACCTGTTATTGCTGCTGTGAGCCCCATAAATACCTTTCTGATTTATGGCCTCGCTCTGCTTTATAAATGGGGAACCAGAAACGCCTTCAAGAGCAACTTTTCCACGCCAGTGTTGTCTCTGCACGTCCATACCCGCTGGGGGAGATGCCCACCCGGAGCCAGGGGCGGGGCTCAATGAGGCTGCAAGCCGGTGACTGGCGGGGCCAGCATGCCTGGGGCAAAACCAGGGGGAGCTGTGCGCCCGACAGTTCACGAGGCGCTTTCCATTTGTTTCGGGAAGGAGACAGGTGTGCAGACACATCTGGGGTCATCTCAGCCTAGATGCTGTAGACAGGCTTGTGTCCGAGAGGGAAGCTAGTGTCCTTGGTCTCCAGACCCCAGGCCACATCTCAGCTCCCCAACACCGCCGAGCGACCAGCAGACCCCGCAGGCACCGCGGAGCCTCTCCTGGAAGGTGGGCACAGTGACTCCGCACCCGGGGCCTCTAGCGGATGAGCAAGGGGATTCGATCCGCCTGCGGTGTCCAGGCCGGTGCCCGGCACAGAGAGAGCTCAGGAAACGCCAGCCCCGACTCTGGGTATTACAGTGACCCAGCATGACAGGGAACCCGAGTCTCACAGAGGCCAGGTCACTTGTCCCCGGTCACGCAGGGCTGGCACCACACCAGAGCCGGGAGCCACGGGGCTGTGTCCCTTCCCAGCAGATGGTGTGCACAGCGGTCCTTCCCGCACCTCCCCGTCACCCCGAGCCGACCGCTGGGGGGCCACCTGGAGTGTCAGCCCCAGTGGTGATGTCACAGGGTCTCTGGAGCACCCAGAGCCACCCCAGCCCCAGGGCTGTTGTTCATGACATCACAGATTTGCGGGAAAACTTGTTTGAGGTTAAAGAAAAAAAGGCTTCGGACTCGCTCTGTGAAGTTTTGAATCATCTAGAGAATATGAGCTTCTTGATGAGAAGCACGATTTTGTGTTATGAACCAGAAAGTCACGGGCTCTCAGTCCGGGGAGTGGGGCTGAGGCACCTCATAACCGCCCCGACCACACACGCTGCCGTTTCCAGAAGACCAGTGAGCAGACCTCTCACCCTCTGCGTCCTGCGGGGCTGCTCCCTGCGACCCCCCAGGCACTGCACCCCTTGAGTCTGCAAAGGAGCGCAGGGAAGAGAGAGCCCTGGGGCCGGATGTGGTCGCTTGGGAGACAACTGTGTCCAAAATGAGGATCGACCTTGTCCTGGGCCGTGGCAAGCCCTCCGTCTGCCGCCTGGAGGGGCCACTCTGGGCTTGAGGCCCCGCTGGCCCGTCACATGCCCTCGGCAGGGCCAGCCCTGGGGACATTTATGACCGGGAGGTAAGACTGTAGCCTCCAGGTCAAACAGAATTCTTACACAAGCACAGACAGAACCGTTTGCGGGGCCCAGGCGCCAAGCCGGAGGGCAGCTCCCTGTGGCTGGGAGCAGACCTGGAGCGGGAGCCCTGTTGGCGGGTAACCCTGCGTGGCGAGGCCACAGCCACTGGCCACACTGATGGCGGTGGGCCCCGGGCAGCCAGGGGAGGGCTTCTGGGAGCCCCGTGTCCCCCCCCAGGCCCGTCAGGCCACGTGGCCCCAGGGAAGGCACAATGAAGCAGGGCCCGTGTGCACCCCCTGCCCCCCACCCAGGTCCTCGCCCTCTCCACCCACTTCCACCATCCAAACGAGAAGGAATCATGTTCTAGGACAGCTGGGGTCGGATTGGGCAGCCACCTGGGGGCTGCGGTGCTGCCAGCTTCCTGTGCGGGACAGCGTGGGCTGTGCTGGGGGACCCAGGCCACCTTCAGACTTTTTGTTCCCACCACCCCTTGGGTAGGTCATCAGTCCTCATCTCAGCTCCTCGTGGGGCAGGGGGGAGGCAGGGAGAATAATGACCCTGTTCAACGTGGGAGTGGGGCTGTGTTGGCACCGACTGAGCTGGGTCCTGCCAGCGGGCAATGTCTGGACAGTGTCAGAGGAGCAGTGGTTTGGAGACCGACCCCTCTGCTGTTATGGGCAGACTCTGGCTGGGCGTCACCAGGGGAGGGAGGGCTGCCATGCCAGCACTGCTCTGGCTAGGGGCCACGGCAAGGGAAAGGAGAGGCCCGTGGAGTCAGCTGCTGCCAGGCCACCAGAGCTGCGGTTTGGCCTTCAAGGACAAAGATGTCCTGGGGCAGCTGGAGGAGAGTGGGCAGACGTGACTGGGCTACAAGGTGTGATGCAAGAACAGAGGGGTTGGGACTGCTCTTTCTGGGGAAGTGTTCACTTACAAAGAAGTGAGAGCTCCCCACACATCTACTCATCCATCCATCCATCCATCCATCCATCCATCCACTCATCCATCCATCCATCCATCCAACCATCCACCCATCCATCTACTCATCCATCCATCCATCCATCCATCCATCCACTCATCCATCCATCCATCCACTCATCCATCCATCCATCCATCCAACCATCCACCCATCCATCTACTCATCCATCCATCCATCCATCCATCCATCCATCCATCCAACCATCCACCCATCCATCTACTCATACATCCATCCACTCATCCATCCATCCATCCATCCATCCATCCACTCATCCATCCATTCATCCATCCATCCATCCCACCATCCACCCATCCATCTACTCATACATCCATCCACTCATCCATCCATCCATCCATCCATCCATCCACTCATCCATCCATCCACCCACCCATCTACTCATCCATCCATCCATCTACTCATCCATCCATCCATCCATCCACTCATCCATCCATCCATCCATCCATCTACTCATCCATCCATCCACTCATCCATCCATCCATCCATCCATCCATCCATCCATCCATCCATCCACTCATCCATGCATCCATCCATCCATCCATCCATCCATCCATCCACTCATCCATCCATCCATCCATCCACCCACCCATCTACTCATCCATACATCCATTCATCCATCCATCTATCCATCTATCCATCCATCCATCCATCCATCCACCCATCTACCCAACTGGGTCTCAAGAGCTGAATTTTGCCAATCAGAGGAAGGCAGCCCAGGGAGAGAAAATATGCAAAGGTGAGCCAACCTGAGAAATCATAGTCTGGGTACCAGGTGAGGATGGGGTGGGTACCAGGTGGTGATGGGATGGGGTGAGCAGCCAGCGCCCAAGTACTTTGCAGGGTCTGAACCTTATCCAGGGGTTGGGGGGACAGGACAGGCTTAGGCTCCCGTTTGGAAGAAAACCCATGTGGGCTGTTGCACAACTGGATGTGGGGGAGGCTTATAGAGGGAGACAGGTGAGAAGGTGGACAGGTGAGGAGGCCGTCAGAGTGATTCAGTCAGGAGAGGGTGGGGCTGGCTGAGGGTGGGCAGTGGAGAGAGGGGATGAGGGTTAGCTCTGGGGTTAGCACCAGCCCTGCCCCTCCCCAGGCCTGGCAGGTCCCTCCTTCCCTGCCAGCACAAAGTTGGGAAAATCCACCCCCCCCATCAAAGCCCAGGTGAGACCCGGGGCCACCTCTGAGATCCCTAGAGACCTGGGTCTCCATCTTGTCAGCATCTGACTGGAGAGCCCTCAGGTCAGCTTCTCCCGCCACCCACCCCCTTCCTGGGGCAGCAACACTTCCCTGCTCAGCCCCTCCGACGGCATCACTCCCGACCCAGCTGGGGTTGCTGACTGCGGTTGGACTGAGGGGCCCTTGGCTCACACCTGTCTTGGGGGGGGATGGGCTTTGGTCAAATAAACTGCCCTGAGTTTCACGGAAAATCCTGCCCCAGGACAGCCCGGTGGTCCTGGAAAGCAGAACTGGCTGGTCAGCCTCCCACCCACTCACTGTGTGCCCAACCCTCCCCCAGCCCTCTCGGCCCCCGTGCCTGGCAGCAACCTACCCCCAAGCTGATGACCACTGGCAGTTGAGGAGTTTGTAAGTCAGGCCGGCTTGAGGGCCCAGGATAAATTTATGACTCCAGCTGGGAACTGGGTGTAACAAACAGAAGTCAATTTTTTTTTTTTTAATAAGTATTTTAATTAATTAATTAATTAATTTTATTTTTGGCTGTGTTGGGTCTTCGTTTCTGTGCGAGGGCTTCCTCTAGTTGCGGCAAGCGGGGGCCACTCTTCATCGCGGTGCGCGGGCCTCTCACTATCGCGGCCTCTCTTGTTGCGGAGCACAGGCTCCAGACGCGCAGGCTCAGTAGTTGTGGCGCACGGGCTTAGCTGCTCCGCGGCATGTGGGATCTTCCCAGACCAGGGCTCGAACCCGTGTCCCCTGCATTGGCAGGCAGACTCTCAACCACTGCGCCACCAGGGAAGCCCACAGAAGTCAATTTTTATGGCCATTGTCACTGTGTCCTCTTGCTGGCCAAAGAGACTGGCCCCATTTGCATCAGTTAATCAGAGGGAAAGTGCCAGATCTGGGAAACCCAGCTGTCCCAGGGCCCCCTCCCCAGAGATGGGGCACCCTTCTACCTTCCCACTGAGGGCTGAGCGCAGGTCGTAAAGTTCCAGCTCAGATGCCATGAGAAAACTTTCATTATCTTGGCAATTTCCTAAGTCATTTGTTCCCACATTTAAAAGATAAAACAAACCCAGGGCACGGGAAGGTGCCTGGGTGGAGAATGCTCCCTGTGCTTGGGGCAGGCAGGAGGCTCACCCCGGGGCCCTAGGAACTGGGGGGTCGGGGTTGGCTGGGGGAGAGGGCCCAGGGCCGTGCCAGACCCCATGTCCCCCGAGAGCAGCAGTCGGGTGGCGCCATTGGGGTGCCCTCTGCCCCTGGCTGGCCCTGGGGACATGGCGGGGGGTGGGACCCTTGGTAATTTTGCTGGGTGCCCGCCGAGGAGGACCAATGTGCTGCCCTGTCTCCCGCACCTGCCGGGTAGCCTCCTTCATCCTGTGCAGGACGCGGCCGGGCTGACCAAGCAGTCTGTGTCTTTGTGAAGATGGCCCTGAGAGCGCAGCGGCCCAGGAAGTCGGGGGCTCGAACCACAACCGGCCCTCGAATGTTGACAGCGGCACTGTTCCCAACGACCAAAAGGTGGGAGAGGCCCAGGTGTCCATCGGCCGGCAAAGGGCTGACAACGCAGTCTGTCCACACCGGGGAAGATCACGCGGCCGTGAACAGGGACGCGGCGCTGGCACAGGCTGCAGCCACCATGCAGATGGATCTTGAAGACATCACGTCAGGCGGAAGGAGCCAGACATAAAAGGCCACCCAGCGTGTGATTCCGTTTGCATGAAGAGTCCAGAACCGGCACATTGTAGGGACGGAAACAGGTTGGTGGGTCCCGGGGCTGGGGGAGGGGGTGGGGAGTGACTGCTGACAGTCGTGGGGTTTCTTTTTGGGGCTGATGGAACGTTGTGGAATTAGACGGTGGTGACGGTTGCACAACATTGGAAATGTACGTAATGCTGCTAAATGTACAGTTTAAAATGGTTAACTTTAGGTCATGTGCATTTCACTTGAATTAAGAAAATAAATAAGGAAAATGAATAAATTGGACTGGAGTTGATGAGAGCAAGGCACCATAGAACCACTTGCATGAGTTATCTTACAACAGGAGGTCCTGGCAAGGAACGTGGAACTAACAAGTCACCACCATCCGGAAGGATTCAGGGAAGGTCAAAAGGAGAGAGGAGACACCAGTCCACATTTGCTACCAACCTCCCAGAATCCTTCTCACTGGAATTCATCTTGGCTGAGCGATGCACGCGCCACCGGAAGGACCCTGAGTCAGAGTGGTTGGCCAGAGACAACCCGGAAACTACCCCATCACTGTAAAACCTGAGACTGTGCGCCACGTGGGAGAGCAGTCCTCCTGGATTCCCTGACCCTCCTGCTCTCCGCCCCCGGGCTCCCGTTCCCAGTAAGGTCTCTTGCTCTGTCAGCACGTGTGTCTCCTCGGACAATTTATTTCCGAGTGTTAGACAAGAGCCCACTCTCGGGCCCCGGAAGGGGTCCCCCTTCCTGCAACACAAGGAGGAGGGGAGGACGTGGGGGCCCTCCGACAGCACTTAGAGGTTGCTGAGCGGTGCCTGGGCTCCCATGGATTTGAGGGGCAAGGGGGCGTGGGCTGGAGATGGTCTCAGGGGGCCACTCAGGGGCGGGGCCCAGGCCATGGCCTCGGGTGGGAGGCCAGACAGGTGGGGCTGCCCATGTGGCTCTGGGTGCCCCTCTGGGGGCTGCATCCCCTTGGGGTCAGGGCTGGCTGAGCTTGAATTGTACCTTATCCGCAAGGAGAGGGGCGGGGGGTGAAATGTAGAGGGGGCCTGGTGCAGCCCACCTCTCTGAGGGAACACTGCCCCTACCAGCACCACTCCCAGCTGATGGGTCCCCCCACGGGAGACACAGTGGGGGCCGAGTGCCCCCAGGCCCGCGTCCGGCAGGCTGGAGCACGGCCGCAGCCTGGCTGCCCGCAGCCTGGCTGCCCACAGTCAAGGGGCTTTGGCCCCGGCAGTGCAAGCCCAGAGACCCCCAGTGACCCAGGGGCTTGACCCTGGCAATTTAGGAGAACACAGAGGGGCCCCAGGGCTACTGTGCTGGTGGGAAACCCATAGGAAGGGCCCCAAATCAATCAGGGCCGTGGGAGCAGGGCTGTGTGGCCCTCCTCCTGGCCCTGGTGGTGGGGACGCTGGGTGGGGGGGTCCTGGCGGTGGCGCTGCCCCGGCGGCGGGCAACATGGGGCTGCCCCTCGTCCCTGTCACTGCCGGACAGGAGTGGTGCCGCGGACAGGCTCCCAGCCTCGGCCGGAAGGCTGCGTCAAGGTGGGGGGAGGAGGTGGAGACTTGGGGGCACCAGCCTGCGAACCCACCCCCCCCAGGGACCCCAGCTCCTCATCTGACAAAGGAGGTCGGTGTCCCTCCCTGGGGCGTCCCTCCCAGCGCGGGGTCAGCACACAAGCTTTGCTTCACCAGCGCAGAGACAGGGCCTGACCCCAGGTCTGCCCGAGGACGGCGGAGCAGACCTCCCGGCAGGCAGCGGCGGTGCCTTCTCCGGGCCCGCGACGGGGCAGACGGCGGGCACCACGGAGGTAATGGCCAGGAAGCCTCCCTGGCCTCCCGGGCCGCCTGCAGCGTCATGGAGCTCTGACGGGAATGACTCCGGGCTGAGCTAATCGAAGCTGAAAAGGTGGAATCAGCGTGCGTCCTCTCCTTTCCCGCCTTCATCAATCCCGCTAACTGGGTTTGAGCTCCGCTCGGTGAGGGGAAATGAATATGTAAGACTTCGAGGCCTGATGGGCCATGGGGCCACCAGCGGGCGCTCGGGGAGGATAGCCGCCCGGCCCAGCGATCTGCGGCCCGGGGAGGGTGCCACCCGACTCCTGCCCCAGTCATCAATTCAATTACCGCGCGGCTGATACATATTCAGGCCCGCAGCCGGAGGGAAGGGGGAGGCCAGACAAAGGCGGCTGTATTTATCCAATCATAAGTTTCATTTGGAGCAGGTTTGAAAACAATTCCCCGTCACATTTGTCCCTGTCAGATCACATTATTCACAAATGAAGTTCACAAAGTATCAATTCAATTTCAATGAGGCGCCGCGGCAGGGCTCTGGCTGGGGCTGCGTCCCCACCGGGCCTCGGACAGCGCGGCAGTCAGAGGTAATCAAAGGCTGGCCCGTGGTAACACTTTCCATCTCACCTCTTTTGTGCACATCTGTTCCTGGATAATCCCATTTTCTACACTTCCAAATCACTGGAGACGGCGGGCAGGGGAGGGAGGGGCCGGTCCCCCTGCCCCGCTCCGGCAGGCCTGGGTCCCCGCCCCCCGGGCCTGCACGAGGCTCCTCCCCGGCGGCCCTGGGCCCTTTGGGGCGCTGGTCAGCCTCTCGCCCCCTCAGCCCTCCCCACACCCACACGGCTCGGAGGTGCCAGCCCTGAGCCCGTTCAGGGACCACGTGGCAGCCCCCCAACCTGCCTCCACCCTCCTGGAGCCCCCTCCCCACCTACCTGAGGCCAGTCCCGTCCCCTCCCCGGGATGGGGGCAGCTCTCTGGCCCCGCCCCGGCCTCGACGGGTGATGACGTCGAGGCCCGCACAGCACCTGGCAAGGCAGCCCCTCTGCGGCCCAGGCCCCTCCCCTCCGCTCTGGAGGCCCTGCCGCACCCCAGACTTCTCCCGGCCGCCGGACCCGTTCGTGCCAACACCGGGCCCGTCTGCTGCCCCTTCACCACCTCTGAGGGGGTGGGTGGCCCCTCCCCTGCAGTCCAAGTGCACGGGGCTCCCCTGGGGCAGGGTGGCGGACCCCCAGTCAGGCTGGCCTTGGCACAGAGGGGCCACATGTCAGGTCAGACTCTGCCTGCCACATAACCCTGGGGCTGCCCCGTGCGTCGGGCTGGGCCCGCTGGGGGGACGGACACCCCCCAGCCCAGTGTGAGCGGCCACATGCTACACCTCTGGGCCTCGGTTTCCCTGTCTGTGAAGGGACAGGTCCTTCTGGTGCTGGGCCTGGCCTGGCCTGGCCTGGGCCTCACCAAGGGAGCCCTAGGGAGCCAGAGACCCGGGCAGGAGGTCAACCCCAAATCTCAAGAGCCTGGGGGCGGGCCCTCACCTCCCTGGCCTGGCCTCTGGGACGCGACGCACTCCTGGGGCTGCCCAGAGGCTGAGCCCCAGCCCCAGGGACTCCCGGGGCGGGAGGGAGGGGTGCGCTGCACCCTGGTGTAGCCGCCGTGGGCTTTAGGCGTGCACTCACTGTCTGCCTGTGCTCACCGGAGCTGGGGTGTTTGTGGGAGCAGGGCAGGTGTGGGCCTGCGTGTGGGCTGTGTCTACAGGGGCCCATGCCCGTGCAGGCGAACGTGAGCCCGGTGTGCGTGCACGTGTGCCTTTCACAGCGGCCCCCACAGGCAACCTGTACACGGACGTGGCTGCAGCAGGGGGCTGAGGTCCGTGCTGTCTGGGGCGACAGGACCTGCAGGCTGGCTCCACCTCTGTCTGCTTTTGGTGCCTCGGACATCAGCACCCTCACCTCCGAGGCAGCAAGGCAGGGCTTCCTGCTCACTGACGGACGCTCCACCGGGGCCCTGGGGCTGAGGCTCTGCCCCCGTGGGCTGGGGTGTCTGGGGGGCGTCACCTGTGCCTGTGGGGCCCTACCTCCTACCGTCTCTGTCCACTGAGGAGGGCAAGCCTCAGAAATGGGAGAAAATCACCATTGCACCCCATTTGTTTGCCTGTGTTTTTAAATTAATCAACGATTTTTAGGACAGTTTTAGGTTCACAGCAACATCAAGCCGATGTACAGAGATTCCCATCCGCCCTCCGTCTTCCCCACCGCCAGCCTCCCCGCCATCAACACCCCATCAGAGGGTACCTTTGTCATGATCAGTGAACCTCCGCTGACACGTCATCACCACCCGCAGCCTGTAGTTTACATGAGGGTTCACGCTTCGTGTTGTGCCTTCTGGGGGTCTGGACAAATGTATAATGATGTGTGTCCTCCATGACAGCACCACACAGAGTAGTTTCCCTGCCCTAAAAATCCTCGGCTCTGCCTGTTCATCCCTCCCCGTCAACCCCCGGCAACCACTCGTCCTTTCACTATCTCCATAGCTTTACCTTTTCCAGAATGTCATAGACTTGGAATCACACAGTGTGTACCCTTCTCCTATTGGCTTCTTTCAGTCAGTCATTTGCGTTTAAGTTTCCTCTATGTCTTTTCATGCCCTGTTAGCGCATTTCTTTTTAGTCCTGAGGAATAGTCCACTGTCTGGCTGGACCGCAGTTTATTTACCCACTTACCCTCTGGAGGGTGTCTTGGCTGCTTTTGACAACTATGACTAGAGCTGCTCTAAACGCTGTGTGCAGGGTTTTGTGTGGACGCGTTTTCACCTCCCCTAGGGAAGTACCGAGGGGCGTGGTCGCTGGGTCGCGTGGTAAAGAGGATGCTGAGTTTTGTCAGAAAGGGGCCTGTGTCCGGTGTCCCGTCTGCCGAGGAGGCCAGGGCTCACCAACGGGAGAAAACTGTCGTTTCACAGTGTTTTCAGCTGAGGCCACATTGTCTCTTCGTTGCCTCAGTTTGGCCGCCTTGCCAGGCTATAAGTCCCCAGAGGTTCTGGGAGCCGAGCCTACCTGCTGTCGGGGGCTCTCGAGGGGGGGACCCGGCTGAGTGGGAGTGCTTTGCCCTGGGGGAGGCTGCACTCGAGCCTGGGGGCCCAGCAGCTGGCCTCCTAGCCCAAGAGACCCACAGGCGTGGGAAGCGTGAGGAACAGGTGCGTCGGGGGGCCGAGTCCCGCGCTGACCCCCCACGAGTGGCCTCAGCAGGGCCCTGTGTGTCCCACATAGGGCGCCATGAGTGACGTGGGATGCAGAGGCTGGCGGGGCGGCTGGCCTGGCCCCAAAGTTAAAAGGTGACACGGTGGGGAGCTCCAGGCCTTGGTCCCGAAGGGGCAGCCGCTTTCCTGGGTGCACTATGCCCTCCCCCCGCCCTCCCCCAGGGCAGGCGGGACCGGGCTGACCCAGCGGCCTTGGCCTGGCGGCTGCCCCTGCCCCCACTGTCCTGGCCAGATCGTAACTGGCATTCGGCTCTCTTGATATATTGATCCCAGGGCCAGAGCATGTTGTAAAATGAGGTGATCATAATGGGATTTAAAGTTATTACGGGTGAAGCCGCAGTAACACAGAGCGAGGGCTTGGCAGTGTCATTTATGGCTGAAAAATCGCGGCCGCGGCGGCTCCGCCAGGCCCTCGGGAGGGGGGGCTCTGGCGTTGGGACCCCTGGGGCTGAGGGCTGAGCCCAAATGATCTGTGGCTCGACTTTGGTTGTCATCAATAAAAGGGCTTCTCTTCAAACCCAAGTTGCTCAGAACCTGCGGCAAAGCCAACCAGACTTGCGGGGGGCCTGCTGTGAGGACGGGCTCCACGCACACTTGTGCACGCTGCACTCACGTGCACACGCGTGAACAGGCACACGCACACCCCCTCCCTGGCTCCCCTTCCCGTACCCTGGGGGTCACGCGGTGTCTCTGTCCGGCTGGGACCCCTGGCCGGCGCTGACGCGTGTGTGTCCGGGTTCACACCGGGAGCGCCTCACAGGCTCGCACACGGTGTCCCTGGACACGGCCGAGCCCCCTCTGGAGGTGCTTCGTGGTGAAGGCGCCAAGAGGCCTCCCGGCACCTGGGTCCTCGACACCGTCACACGTGGTCGCCAGCGCTGGGAAAAAGCCGTCTCTGTCACGTGCTCTCCTCTGCACGCTGCTGTGCGCCTTGACCGAGGCGCCGTGTGGGGCGCTCAGCACTGTCTGCTGTGGCACAGAGACCCTCACCAGGGGTGATGATGGAGGGGGTCGGGCCCCCGGCCTCCGCGTACGTGCTGGGCTGGGGACAGGCAGTGGTGACCCCCAGGAGGGGCTACGGAAGGCCAGGTCCGGGAGGCTTCTTGGAAGAGGTGGCCCAGAGCTGGCTTCAGCACTGGCCCTGGAGGTCGGCCACCCGCACCGTGTGCCCAGCCCGGCAACGTGTGGGGCCTGAGGCCTCCTCCTCGTGGGCAGCGGCTCCCCGTGAGGGCGTGTGCTGGAGGGTCTGGGCACGTCGGCGCCACGTGGCTTCCTCTACTGTGTCCTGACAGGTGGCAGGGGTGGGGAGACGCTGGCAGGCCCCCAGTGCCCAGCGCCTCCGGGCCCGGGGACACCCAGAACCCGGCAGCTGCCCGTGTGCCAGCCGGGTCGGCGGCTCTCCCAGCCTGTACATCAGCCGGACACCAGGAACACAGAGATGTATTGAATTCAGCTCAGCAGCCCAGGCGTGAATGCCCGGCCTTTAAAGAGAAACTTATCTGTAATTAAAATCATGCACAAGTTTTAGGAAGAGGCTGTTTACAACTGGGAAGAAAGCTGATTGTGAAAATGAATAGGCTTCCGTTGGGGCTGGGAGTGTTTAATTCAGAAATAAATCCCCCCACAGAGGCGCTTTGCCTTGGCCCTTTTCCCCGGTGCTCTCGGGGGGCTGCCGGCCGCGCCGTCGTTGGCGCCGTCCTTATCAAGCGCGATCGTGCACACGGGGCCGGGCTGCGGGCTCCAGGGTGGCTGGAGAACTCGCCGCAAATCCTGCTCCTCTGCTTGTGAGCAATAAATTAGCCCAGTTAAAATCAGCGGGACACGCTTTTTCAAAGTTTATGTTTCCCTGTGAGCAGATGGTGGCGTCGGCGTGTGTGAAGCAGGTGGCATCAATCACCAGCGTTGGAATTTAGGGGACCGTGAGGCTAGTCCTCTTGGAGGAGCCACCGCCCGGACCTGGTGGCAGAAGAACGTGATTTACGCCAGCCGGGGGCTGCCCCCGCCCCACTCACTCGGGAGGATGGTGGCCTCGGGCCTGTTAATTGGCAGAGTGGCCAGTGGATAATTTGGGGCCACCTGCACGTGGACCTGACCACCACTGTGTCTGCCTAGTTTTCTCCGCGGCTCTTGCTCTGGTGGATGGTACCGCGGACGGAATCAAACAATTTCTGGGTATTGATTGCATGAATCTGAGGGAATTCCCTGGTGGTCCAGTGGTTAGGGCTCCACGCTTTCACTGCCAAGGGCCGGGTTTGACCCCTGGTCGGGGAGCTAAGATCCTGCAAGCCGTGTGGAGCAGCCAAAAAAAAGAAGAAGAGTATAAATTTGAACCGGAAGGTACAGGGCTTCTGGCTGGTAGCCCTCTCCCTCCCTTGCCCTGTGAGAACCTCCCTTGACCCGAGACGGGCCTGAGACCGCCCCCTATGATGGCACCAAGGACTCCTGGGGCAGCAGCCTGCACGGGGCTTTTGCTTCTCAATGAATTTACTTAAACTCAGAGCCACCCGCGTGAATTAAGAAGAGGCCCCCGCAAGCCAATATTCCTGACCCGCCCAGCCCAGCAACCCCTGCACCCACCACAGGCAGGGTGGCCTGGGGGTGGGTGCCACCGTGGGACATAGGCGTCACTATCCCATGGAGCCCTCACTCCAGGTCCACATCCCGTGCGGGGAGCCTCATCCCTCATCTGGGGACACGCAGGCTCGTCCACACAACCAGGGGACATCGGGGACCTCGGAGCCTGGGAGGAACCCGTGGGTGGGGTGGCCACATGGGACACAGCGCATGTCCCCCTGGGGCAGTCGGCAGGGCCCGATGAGGTGGGGCGGTGGCCACGTGAGGATGCCGTGCGAGCTTCCACACGACACCCTCACCCGGCTCCTCCGTCGGGCACCCAGGCAGGACCAGGATCTGGACCAGGACCTGGACGGGCCTCGCGTTGCCTGCCCTGGTGCTCGGACCCCTTAGGACGGCCACTTTGGGGCAGACCCCCTCAAGGCCAGGGCCCCGTCTTCCCACGCTCTCTGTGATGTCACGCCCTGACCCCATGCAGAGCAAGCCACCCAGGTGGGCGCCGGGCAGGGACCACCAGAAGCCCCCCCACACCCCGTGCAGGTCTAGCAGGAGGCGGTTTCTTGTCGCGCACATGGCCTCTCACCAGTTATGACAGTCAGGTTCCAGGTTTCGGGGGCCCTTTTGGCGCGTCCCTGTATCCACAGGTGTGTCCCCACCCTCACCCCGGCCCACCCCCAGGCCTGGTGCCGAAGCTTCCTCCCACTTCAAAGGCAGGATCTGGGTGCTGCTGATGCTATGGGTCACCCACGGCTGCCGGGACAGAGCGGAAGGCAGCACCCGCGAGGTGGGTCCTTCCCCGATTTGCTGGCGGGCAGGGCCCGGGTGACGGGATCCTGTGGCTGGAGAGGGTGGCGTGGAGGGGGGCCGCCCTTAGAACCTGGGCAGGCTAACCTGCACCCCACTGACTCGGGGCAGCCCCCCACCCCCTCTGGCCCTGCCCCTCCAGCCCGTGGCTGTCATAGAGAAGCCTCTTCTCCTCTGGGGTCCCGCTGAGTCCAGAGCCCCATTTTACCCCTCGCTCAGCCATCAGAGTCCCCCCGTCCCCCCAAGAGGACTCGGTAAAGGTTGGTTGAAGGTGGTAATGATTTCTTGGATATGACACCAAAAGCACAGGCAAGGAAAAAAACCAGATAAATTAGACTTAATCAAAATTAAAAACTTGTGCACTAAAGGACACTATCAAGGTAGTGAAAAGGCAGCCCAGAGAATGGGAGAAAGTATTTGCAAATCATATATCTGATAAGAGTTTAATATCCCAAATATATAGAGAACTCCTAAAACTCCACAACAAAAAATTAACCCAATTAAAAATGGGAAAAGGGACTTCCCTGGTGGCACAGTGGTTAAGACTCTGCACTCCCAATGCAGGGGACCCAGGTTCAATCCCTGGTCAGGGAACTAGATCTCACATGCGTGCCACAACTAAGGAGCCCGTGAGCCACAACTAAGGAGCCTGCTTCCTGCAACTAAGACCTGGTGCAACCAAATAAATAAATAAATATTTTTTTTAAAACTGGGAAAAGGACTTGAACAAACATTTCTTCGGAGATGACACTGCTGATGTCCAGAGTGGGTCCTCTCCTCAACTTCAGGGCTGTGGGGGAAGGGGGGCAGACGGAACCAGCAGCAAGCTCCCCACACTAGTGGGACAAGGGACAGACTTTGAATTAGTAGGTTAGATAATAATATTTTGTTGTTATGTTGATTTCCTGATTTTGATGGTTAATATTGTGGCTACATAAGAGAATGTCCTTGTTTTTAGGAAGTTCACACTGAAGTATTTAGAGGGTCAGCATGTCCAAAATATATATGTATGTGTGTATATATATATATATATATATAGAGAGAGAGAGAGAGAGAGAGAGAGGGCACGCATGCAAGGTTGCATCCTGGGTGAAATTAATAATAATAAAAATACTTAAAGCTAGTCATAGTTTTTGTTTTTGTTTTTGTTTTGGCTGTGCTGTGTGGCTTGTGGGATCTCAGTTCCCCGATCAGGGATTGAACCTGGGCCACGGCAGTGAAAGTGCCAAGTCTTAACCACTAGGCCACCAAGAAACTCGCTAGTCATGTTTTAAAATGATATTTTCAGTAGGTGGTGAGTGCTGGGTAACGGATATCCATATGGAATAAAGCAAAAATTGATACCATACAAAAAGTATCTTCATGGTCTCAGGGTAAGAAAATATGTCTTAAGTGGTACAACATAATGTACTAACCATAAAAAATTCTAGAAATTCAGAGCTTTTATTCATCAAAAACACCACCCAGACTGTGGGGGAAGGTATTTGCACAGGTGGTCATTGAAGGGCTTGTATTATCACAACACAAAGAATTGCTTCAAACCTACAAGAAAACTTGAATAGGCGCGTCACAAAGAGGACCCCCATGACCAACTCATAAACGCAGGAGAAGGTGCTGGACATCATTTGTAAGCTGGAACAGCACATCAAAACCACAATGAGATGGGACTGCACACCACCTGGCAGCTGAGAAGGAAAAGACAGAAAACACCAGGGCACCAGGGGAGACTAGGATGTGACAGGAATGTGCTGGGAAATGTTTAATGGCCCATCCTCCAGGGAAAAGGAGCCCTGACCTGCTGTGTTGGCGGCTTCCGTGGTGTAAATATTCCCACGTGGCTGATTTCAAGCCACCCATGTGACATCACTAATGTTGGGCTGGGAAGAGATGTGTACAATGAGTTCTGAGAGGCTCTGTGCATTGGTCCAGCCACCACTTCAGAGCCACCAGGACTCCTACACGCTGCTGACGGCCGTGTAGCTTGGTACAAGCATGTTGGAAAATGATTGGGCGATATTGACAAAACTGAAACAGTTGGCCCTCCCAGCACTTCCCCCCAAGGTGCATCACCAAACAGAAACACACACCTGTGTTCACAAAAAGACATGTGCAAGAATGTTCTTAGCCGTGCGGTCTGGAATAGCACGAAACTAGAAATACCCAGGTGGCCAGCAACAGGAGGATGGAAAATTGTTCATGGAATAGCCACACAAGGAAATATTTTACACATGAGATGAATGACCCACTGCCACACACGGCACCACTAATGAGCTTCCTACTCACTGCATGATTCCTCTGTATGAAGTTCCAAAAAAGCTAAGTGAATTGTGGAGTTAGGAACCAGGATACTGGTTACCTGTGGGGAGAACAGAAGTGCCTGGGAGGTGACACCAGGTGGACTGGTGACATTCTATTTCTTGACCTGGAGGTGGATACATGGATTTCATTTTGTGACAATTGAGAGGTACATTCATACTTTATGCATTTTTAAAACTATAGTTTAATTTTAAAGGGTTTGAAAAATCACGAAGATTTCTATACTCTAACAATGAATAATCCAAAAAGGAAATTAAGACAACAACAGTTCCATTTATAATAGCACCAAAAGGAATAAAACATGTAGGAGTAAACTTAATCAAGGAGGTAAAAGATTTACACTTTGAAAACAACAAAACATTGCTGCAAGAAATTAAGGAAGGCATAATAAATGGGAAGACATCCCATGTCCATGGATTGGAAGATTTAATATCGTTAAGATAACAGTACTACCAAAATTGTTCTACAGATTTAATGCAATCCCTATCAAAATCTCAACAAGACTTTTTGCAGAAATAGAAAATTTCATCCTGAAATTCATATGGAACCTTAAAGGACCCCAAATACTCAAAATCTTGAAAAAGGGGAACTTCCCTGGTGGCACAGTGGTTGAGAATCTGCCTGCCAGTGCAGGAGACACCGGTTTGACCTCTGGTCCAGGAAGATCCCACATGCCACGGAACAACAAAGCCCATGCACCACAACTACTGAGCCTGTGCTCTAGAGCCTGTGAGCCACAACTACTGAGCCCACGTGCCACAACTACTGAAGCCCGTGTGCCTAGAGCCTGTGCTCCGCAACAAGAGAAGCCACTGCAATGAGAAGCCCATGCACCGCAATGAAGTGTAGCCCTTGCTCGCCGCAACTAGAGAAAGCCCGTGCACAGCAACAAAGACCCAACACAGCCAAAAAACAAACAAACAAACACGAAAAAGATGGTGTCCCCTTAAAAAAAAATACTCAGAAATGATCAACAGTATTTGGGGAAATTAAAAAAAAAAATCTTGAAAGAGAAAAACAAAGTTTGAGGACTCACAGTTCCTGATTTCAAAACTTACTACAAAGCTACAGTGATCAAAACAGTGTGGCACATTGGGGCTTCCCTGGTGGCACAGTGGTTGGGAATCTGCCTGCCAATGCAGGGGACACGGGTTCAAGCCCTGGTCTGGGAGGGTTCCACATGCCGCGGAGCGGCTGGGCCCGTGAGCCACAGCTGCTGAGCCTGCGCGTCTGGAGCCTGTGCTCCGCAACGGGAGAGGCCGCGACAGTGAGAGGCCCGCGCACCGCGATGAAGGGTGGCCCCCGCTTGCCGCGACTGGAGAGAGCCCTCGCGCAGAAACGAAGACCCAACACAGCCAAAAATAAATAAATTTTTTAAAAAAAAAAAGGAAAAAAAAAACAGTGTGGCACTGGCATAAAGACTGACATATAGACCAATGGAATAGAATCAAGAGCCCAGAAGTAAACCCTCACACATATGGTCAGATGATTTTCAACAGGGGTGCCAAGACCATTTGATGGGGGAAAGGAAAGGATAGTCTTTTCAAAAGATGGTGCTGGGAAAACTGGATATACACATGCAAATTGGACCCTTACCTCACACCATATACAAAAATTAATTTGAAATGGATCAAGGACCTAAAGAAAGAACTAAAACTATGAAACCGTTAGAAGGGAACATAGGGGAAAACTTTATGACTTTGGATTTGGCGATGATTTCTCGGATATGACACCAAAACACATGCAATGAAAAAAATAAACTGGACTTAATCAAAATTAAAACTTTTGTGCATCAAAGGACGTTATGAAGAGAGTGAAAAGGCAACCCTCAGAATGTGAGAAAATATTTGCAGATCATTTATCAGATAAGGGATTAATAACCAGGATATACAGAGAACTCCTAAAACTCCACAACAAAAACAACAACAAAGTAAAACAACCCAATGAAAAATGGGCAAAGGACTTGAATAGACATTTCTCCAGAGAAGATGTATGAATTGCCAACAGGCATGTGGAAAAATGTTCAACATCACTAATTGTCAGGGAAATACAAATCAAAGCCACAATGAGATACCACCTCATACGCATAGGCAACTATTAAAACAAAAACAAAAACAAAAACAAAAACAAAAAACAGAAAAGAGCAAGTGTTGGCCAGGATGTGGAGAAACTGG
The DNA here is from genome assembly GCF_028564815.1 of Eubalaena glacialis. Classification (NCBI taxonomy): domain Eukaryota; kingdom Metazoa; phylum Chordata; class Mammalia; order Artiodactyla; family Balaenidae; genus Eubalaena; species Eubalaena glacialis. The sequence continues at coordinate 879,324 of NC_083720.1, read as the reverse complement.
AACCCTGTGCACTGTCGGTGGGAAAGTATTAAATGATGCAGCTGCTGGAGAACAGTATGGAGGTTCCTCAAAAACTTAAACAGAGAATTACCATAGGATCCAGTAATTCCATTTCTGGGTACACATCGAAAAGACCTGAAAGCAGGGATATACTTGTACACTCATATTTACAGTAACATTATTCACAATAGCTAAGACGTGGAAGCAACCCAGTGTCTGTGGATGGGTGAATGCGATCCATCCACACGGTGGGATACAGTGACATAAGTCAGTCACAAAAGGACAAATACTGTATGACTCCACTTATATGAGGTCCCTAGAGGAGTCAAATCCATAGAGACAGAAAGTAGAGCAGTGGGGGCCAGGGGTTGGGGGGAGGGGGGAAACTGAGCAGTTGTTTAAAGGGGACAGAGTTTCAGAGTCACAAGATGGAAGAAGTTCTGGGGGTGGGTGGTGGTGACAGCGGCACAGCAACGTAAGTGTGTTTAGTACCACCAAACTGTCACTTTAAAATGTTAAGAGGATACATTTTATGTTGTGTGTTTTACTGCAATAAAGAAATCCGAAAAAAAATCGTGAAGAGGTTAGATCAGTCTGGGTCCAATCAGGAGATAGAAACCAAACAGGGTCAAACAGGGAAGTTTGATGTGAAGAATTATTCATGATGAAAACGGATTAACTGTAAGAGCAGGGGCTCCGGTCCCCTCGGGCTGAGGGAGCATCCCACCTCCTGGGGGAAGGGCTCCTCGGAGCTGGCCTGCAGTCTCAGGGCCACAGCAGGCATGGAGGGCCCCAGTGCGTGCAGGCACGAGGCCGTCGGGCGCCCGACTCCATCCGTGTTGAGGGGGCGGGAGGAAACACCACACGCGTGTCCCCTACACGCGTGTGGCAGGGAGGGGGACCGGCTCAGGGTCAGCTCCTGGACGGGCTGGCGAGGACGATGGGCTGCTGCCCCGTGGGACCCAGACGCCGGAAAGTTGGTCCTGCGTCTCCACCTTGGTGGCCCCTCTACTTTGGGGGTGCCCTGTCGGCCACATGGCCGTGTCTTACGTGGGAAGAGTAAAATTATTCTTTCGCTCTGTCTTCAACAATTCGAGAAATCTTGTGAAATGTGAATTTGAAGAAAACGAGGGTGAAGATGAGGATGTCCACCTTCCGGGCCCCAGAAGGCGAGTCTGGGATGGATGGCCGAGCCGGACGAGAGCGCTGTGGCCACGGAGAGCCAGAGGGAGCCGCTCTCGTGGGAGGATGCGTCCTGGCCTTGCCGAGAACAGCAGGGAGAGGGCGGGGGCGGGGCAGAGACCCCCTTCCCAACCTCCTGGCCCTGGGGGGCGGGGCTGGTGTGTTCAGGCCCGTGGCCACCGTGGAAGCCAGCCTCCCGGCGCTGGAAACGCAGACAGATGTCAACTTCTCTGCTGCTGGTGAGCCCAGCACGGCCGAGGGCCCTCCCTGGTGGTGCAGGAGGGGCCGGCCCCCAGGAGATTGCCTGGGGACACAACTAATTAAAACTCTGGTGGGAAGATGCCCAGCTCAGCCCCTGGGCGTTGCTGGTCTGCCGGTGGACAGGGCACTTGGCAGAGGGGAGACCGGCACAGCGTCCTGTGGGGAGCGCTGCTGGCCGTCCATCACTGGGCAGCTGACCACGCCCAGCCAGCGCTGCCCTCCACTGGGACTCCAGGCGACCTTGTAGCTGCTGGTCTGGGTGGGAGACTCCAGAGTCTGGGGACACCAGGCTGGCCTGTCTGCTCCAGGTCCCCGGAGTCCAGCCCTTGGGCCTCCTCTCACACCACCCACACCAGTCTCCTGCCCAGCCTTGTCCTCCCGGCTGCCCCACAACTGGACACTCACCCGTCACCCTGTCCCCTTGTCCATCCTTCGGTCCCCTCATCCCCCTCACCCCCTCCCTGCCCCCGCCGTGATTCCGTCTATTGCCAAATCCCACCTGCCCCCCAGTGCCCTGCCGTCGCTCCCTCCACCAGGAAGCCCTCCTGGGGGTCTCTAGCGCCACCCTGAGCACCTCCTCTCTCTCAGCCTCCCTGCGCTCCGAGCAGAGAGGACGCTCCCGTGTGTCTGAGTGATGCTAAGAAATGGTTGAACCAGATCCCCGAGACTTTGGCTCCTTACAGGAAGCATAAGTGGGCCCTGACGTCGGGGCAGAGTTGGGGGACTTCCAGCCTCGAGTCCAGGCTCAGATGGGGGCGGGGTGCACAGAGTCTGGCTTGTCCCGGCAGCACCTGGGCCCAGACCCTTAGAGGCAGGGGTTGGAACAGTGCCTCCCCAGAGCTCCTGAGACCCCCGCTCAGGGGTGTGAGCAGGTGCGGGGCTGGGGCTGCCTGCAGATGGCTCTGTGGACTGACCGCAGGCGGCCGCTGGCAGTTCTGCCTGGAGAGGAGGTGCCCCCCACCTCATCAGGAAAGGGGAAAACGTGCATCTTCCCCTCCTCATTGTGAAGTCCAGGAACGTGGCAGCGGTGCGCAGGGTCTCCACCAGGACCAGGGTCTGGGGGCTGCTGCTTCTATATTTTCTCGGTTCCCACTGTCCCTGAGGGCCTGGGGGACAGCTGTGGGTGACGGCGTTGCCACAGATGCCAGACCTGCGGGTGGCTGGACCCTGGGCCCGTGGTACCTGCGCTGCAGGGTGGGCCTGGCACCGGCGCTCAACTCGGGGGCTGACTCTCGGGGTCCAGAGCCCCGAGCATGCCTCGCCTGGTGCCCGTGTCCACTCCCACCACCGCCCTGCAGCAGCAGAGCCTGGGTCTTCTTCCACCCCGGTGCCCGGGGGTCATTTGGGTTCCCATCTGCACACAGTAGGGGTTCAGTGTGGCCCCAGCCCTCGGGGGGATGTTCTGGGACTGGTGTTGGACCCGTGTTAACTTTTAATTCCAAGTCTCCAGGCAAAGCACAATGGACTTTTGACATACAAATATTAAAAATTAAATTTCCCGAGTTCATTATCTGATAATTAGAACTAAATAACATCTTAACTGAGAGGCCAGCCCCACACAGATCAAGTCAGTTCCATTTAAGATTCCATTAGACCAGTGTCGGAGCCGTAAGTAATGGACCATAAAATTTAATTTGGAAATGATCTCGCGCGGTGATGGAGCGATAGCGCTCACAAAGGAGCTGCGGCCCCCGTGGCTGGGCTCGCGAGCGGGCGGAATTCAAAGGGACCCGCCACCGCGGCCCAGAAGAACATGTGTTCAGCGCTTTCTCCTTTCTTGGGCCCTGCGGTATTTAAAAGTCAGAATTGACCAGTGTAGCTCCGTGTAATTACAAAGATCCCCTTATCAGAGTCTATTTGCAGGCGCAGAAAGAAAAGGCCGGTGCTGGCTTCTCGCGGCTCATTTACATGCGCGGGAATCCGCACCTTAATCACGGCTGGGCGGTTCCACCTCCCGGCCTCGGCAGGCGGCAGGCGCGCCTGGGGATGGGCCTTCAGCAGGCCGCGTGTACCTGCCTGGCCGGAGGGAGGGCTCCCCCCGCCCCCTGGGGCCCCCGCGGCTCCCACAGGAGAGGGTGAGAGTGTCCAGATTTGTCCAGCATCCCGTGGACCCATGACAGCCACACCTCATGGGACCCAGGCACGCAGATCTCGGCTGCCCTGCCCTGTCCTCCTGACCATCAAATCCCAGGATTCGGGGTCAGCGGGCCAGAGACCTGCCCTCCTCCCCGGGCACCTGCTTGGCCTCCCATTTCACCAGAAATGTCATCAGGCCGTCCAGCCTCCGCCAGCACCCCCAGCAGTCACCAGACCCCAGCTCTCAGCTCTGCGTTCAGGCTGTGTGTATGTCCGGCAGAACCTTCTAGAAGGCCCCTCTAGGAGTGTAGAGGAACGCTCCAGGAGCCGGGGCACCCCCTAGGCCCTGAGGGATCCAGGCTGCATCAGGCCCGGCCTAGTCTCATCAGGGACTGACCACAGACACGAGCCTCGAGACACCAAGGGCCCTGTTGGTGGGACACACAAAATGGTGACCCCCTGCTCACACACGGAGCCTGACCCCAACCCCGCTGAAAAGTTGGTGGCGTCCCTCATCCACTGACCCCTCCCGTCGCAGCCAGGCGTGTGGCTGCTCCTGTGCCATCCGTGCCAGCTTCTGGGAGCCACAGGGCAGAGCCATGGGCAGGGCCGTGGGGCCGGTAGAGGATGAGGGTGCTGCCAAGGAGGCCACTGTGCCCTCCTGGGTAGGAGCCTCGGCCCTGCAGGGCTGTCCAGCGGCCTCGGGGCACACACACCGCCGGGAATGACCAGGGCCGTGGCTCCCCAGCCCTGAGCGCAGGGCTCACGCTGCTCTGTGGTCCTGATGGCTGGCTCTCCATTCTGCTGGAACCCATCCTGGAACTGGATGGCTGCTCGGCTCTGAGGACCCCAAACTCACCAGCGAACCCCCTCCTTTCACGGGGCCGGGCCTCCCCTGCCCCGCCACCCCCAGCAGGCACCCTGGCATCAGGGAGCAGGCAGGTCTGCAGCCCTGGGCCTCCAGCTCGGTGGCCCCTGGCGGCTGTGACCTTGGGGCTTCACTTCCTCTCTGCACAGGCAGCCGGGTCAGGCTCCACCCCTGCAGGTGAAATGGGGTGTCTGTAAAAGCCCCTGGGCCGGGGTCTACCCAGGGCTGCCCCTCCTGCCGTCCCTCCCAGCCCTTCTGGCCTCTGTTCTCCACTGCGAGGCTAGTGCAGCCTCCACGCCCCCCCCCAAATGCTGCCTGTGGCCCGAGGAGGGAGCCAGCGGCGGCCCCGGGCACCGAGACCAGAGAGGAGCCCTCAGGCCTGGCTGGACTCCCTCCAGCTCATTCCAGCCTCCGGGGAGCCGCCTCTGATCCACCAGAAACCAGGCCGACACGGGATGAGTCGTGTCCCCAGCAGCCCGGGCAGTGGTGAGAAGGGGTCATGGGGGGTCAGTGAGGTTTCCAGATGCCCAAAAGTGCTGGCTGGCAGCCTGGGGGCAGGCGGGCGGCTTACAGCTACGGGCCGCGCGGAGAGGACGGGGCTGTGGCCGGGCGCACGCCTTGGGGACCCGCCAGGGCTGGAGCAGCGGAGATGAAAGAGGCCGGGGACCCTCGCTCTGCTCCCCTTGCCCTCACCAGGCGTGGCTGCGGTCCCAGCAGAAGCCCCCACCGTCAGGCCTGGAAAGCGTCTGAAATTAATTCTTGTTCCCGAGGCGGGCGCAGGTGACCCGCCGTGTACGTGGCCTCGCGGGCTGTCGCGGAGCAGCCGACTCCGCGTCTTATCTCGCGAGCAGCCTCATTTGTTACTTCTCGCTGAATACACCCACTCCCATTATTTCTGTAATTCTTGGCAATAACAGCCCTTCCCCTAATGAAACCTGCATTATTGGAAGGTTGCCGTCCTGACCCAGCGGAGATTAGCTGTGTACTGTGTTATTACTACATATGTAATTGTATAATTGATTTTAAAATTTACTTTTGTGTCCTCACATCATAAAGTAAGCAGCCCATTAGGGGGAGAAATATAATTAATATATCTCTAACCGTTTCTACCTCGGGGAGAAGGGCACTGGGGAGGGGTCCTCTGGGCTGGGAGTAGGGGAGGGTTCTGCATGGGCCACCCCTCTCTCACCTTTGGGGATCCCTCCCAGGGTTGTCTTCCAGGCAGACCTGGGGCTTGAGGGTATCTTGCGGCCCAGGGGTGTCTGCATCAGGTGGGTGGGGGAGGGCCGGGCACCCGGGCCACCTTCCAGCCCGAAGAGGCCTCCAGAGAGGGATGGGAGCCACACCTCCTGCTGGTGGGCAGGTTGCCCTCATCTGAGGCCGCGCCCCACGGCCGGCAGCCCCCCAGTCCCCAGCCCAGGGCCCAGCGGCCCTGCCTCCTGCTGAGCTTCAGCCTGGGCCACCTCCGTGGCCCTGTGCTCTGGTGGACCCAGCTGCCTGGGGGGGTGGCAGGGGAGGGGGCCTCGTGGGAGGCTGCTCGGGAGGCCTGGGTCTGCTCCCTCGCCCCCCTCCCCGCCCATCCCACCTCCATCTCTCCAGACCCCGGTCTCTGCCTTCACGGTCTCCTCACAGCTCCACGGAGCCCCCGGCTGGCCTGCTCACCCCCTGCCCGCCGGACCCCGCACTCCGTGGGGAAGGGGCGCAGGCCGCAGACCGAGACTGGTCCCCTCCAGCCTTCGTGGTGAGCCCAGGCGAGGAGGTGCCTGAGGGCTGGACCGCAGCCGGCACGCGGCGGCGCGCGGCAGCTGGAGTGTCACATGGGGGCGACAGTGGGGAGGGGCCAGCGGGCTCGAAGCTGAGGGCACTCACGCCATCACCCCGCTCCCTTTGGCGTCCAATTTTGTTCTTTTCTGAAACAGCTCTATTGAGATACAGCTCACATACCATTTAAAGTGTACAAGTCAATTTTTTTTTAGTATTAATATATTCCGACGTGCAACGGTCACTACAGTCAATTCTAGAACGTTCTCAGCACCTCATACCCCTGTGCCCTTCAGCTCCGCCCCAGCCAGGCCACCACTTATCTGCCCTCCGTGCTACAGACTGCTCGTCTGGACATTCCGGGCTACGTGGGTGCTTTTGAGCTAGCTCACGTCCCTCAGCACAGCGTCCTCAAGGCTCGTCCGTGTTGTCACACGCGTCTCAGTTTCATTCCAAGGAAAGGCTGCATAGTAGTCAGTGTGTGACTGACCACGTTCCGTTTGCCCATCATCTGCCCATGGATGTCGGGCTGGTCTCCGCCTTCAGCTGTCACTGCAGCCCCCGACGTCTGCGGGCGCCAGAGTGGCACACGCACAGGGGCACACACGTGCCTGCCCTGCCTGGATGCACGTGGATGCCTGTGTGGACGTGCACACACAGGCTGCGCCCAGGGCCA